>NC_060267.1:12091160-12339341 GCF_021613505.1 Equus quagga | reverse complement strand
CCCAGTCCTCCCTCCCCTCCCCTCCAGCATGGTGCTCGCGGCCCCGCTGCTGCTGGGCTTCCTGCTCCTCGCCCTGGAGCTGCGGCCCCGGGGGGAGGCGGCCGAGGGCCCCGCGGCGGCGGCGGCGGCGGCGGCGGCGGCGGGGGCCGGGGGGGAGCGCTCGAGCCGGCCGGCCCCGTCCGTGGCGCCCGAGCCCGACGGCTGCCCCGTGTGCGTGTGGCGGCAGCACAGCCGCGAGCTGCGCCTGGAAAGCATCAAGTCGCAGATCCTGAGCAAACTGCGGCTCAAGGAGGCGCCCAACATCAGCCGCGAGGTGGTGAAGCAGCTGCTGCCCAAGGCGCCGCCGCTGCAGCAGATCCTGGACCTGCACGACTTCCAGGGCGACGCGCTGCAGCCGGAGGACTTCTTGGAGGAGGACGAGTACCACGCCACCACTGAGACTGTCATTAGCATGGCCCAGGAGAGTAAGTGAACGGCAAGGCGCGAGCGGTGGGGTGCTGGCTCCGGCTCCGGGAAAGTGAGCGCAGCGCCTCCGCTCCGAGGCGGTGCGCTCCCGGCTGCTCCGGCCCGGAAGCCTTTTCTGCGAAAACTTGACGGATTGAGGGGCGGGGGCTGCTCCATAGAAGTTTTTCGAGCGACAGAGATGGGCTGCAGAGTTTCGTGCACGCACTGTCCCCCGGAGGTAGTGGGGCGGAGGGGGTTGCGAGATACCGCCTCCTATCCCGGGTGTGCGAAAAAGACCAGTGTTGGGGGGAGTCTGGAGAAGCTGGGGGCCGCCTGCAGCAGAGGGAAGGGGCAGCAACTCAATCCTGAAGGGCCGTGCTGGAGAACAGAATCAGGAGGCTTCGGGACCCCCGCAGTCCCTGCCGGGATGCAGCGCTCTCCACCTCCCAAAAGCCCTGGCACCAACTGTCTACCCTTCCACCGTGGGCCCCGCGACGCGCCCACCCTGCTGCAGAGTACTGAGTGCTCCTCTCCCTCTCCCAGGAACGAGATCCCAGAGCCTGTATCTCTCCCGGCAGCCCAGCTGGCACCCATTCCACCCGGAGCCCTTTTGACACCCGGTCTCCCAAGGGGCTGGAAAAGCTGTGCCTTCTTAGTACTGACCGAGCACAGAGAACTCAACTCCATTGCTCAGGGACTAAGGGTACCCGTTCGACTGCTCAAACCTTAGTGTTCCATCCCTTATTCACCCGCCCCTACCCGCAACGGGACTTGAGGAGAGAGAAGATCTAGGGAGAAAAAGAAAGAAATAGATGGAGAGGGAGGGGGAACCCAGGCATCCAAGCCCCCGGCCAAACGGAAGATGAACATGTTAATAGACTGGAGCTGCTTTGAAATTTTATGGCCTGGAAAATCCAGGCCAACACTGCCCCCTGCAACCCCCCAGCTCTCCCTAGGGTCAGATGACTCCCTTTTCCCCTCCTCCACTGAGGTCTTCTCCCCCCCAACCTCCAACTCCAGGAACCAGGCCTTCTCTTATTCCCTAGTGGTTTGGCAAAGTCCCCCCTCCCCAACTGTCTGGTTTTATGGCTCTGAACAGAAGAGGGGGGAGACTGG
The DNA here is from genome assembly GCF_021613505.1 of Equus quagga. Classification (NCBI taxonomy): domain Eukaryota; kingdom Metazoa; phylum Chordata; class Mammalia; order Perissodactyla; family Equidae; genus Equus; species Equus quagga. Next base: position 12,337,781 of record NC_060267.1, on the reverse strand, counting down.
TTTATTGGCAGATGGGTCATAAAAAGCTGGGGGCTGAGGGGAGTCCTAGAGGCTCACCCCCATGGGAGAGGCTCAGGAACCCAGGTGTGCTTCTGGGAGGCTGAGGGCCTCATCCTGCCACCAGTTTTTCTGCAGACCCTAACTGCACAATACTGAGGGCTGTAAAGAAAAGAGAACTCAAAGGACTAAGAAACTAACTTGGGGGGTGAGGGATGAAGGCCTGGGATCTGGTCTTGGGTTCCTCAGTCTCCCTTCTGCTTTCTAGAAGCTAGGGTCAGTCTGAGACTGACCGAGGGCAGGGGTGGGGGTGGGGATTCTAGGAAACAGAGTTGTAGAGGAATTCCTGAAGAAGCGTTTGCTGGAAGAAGATGAAGGGTACAAAGGGAAAAAATACTCTCATCTACGTGGTGTAGCGTGCGTGAGAATTTCCAGAATGGGTGATGGAGCTTTGGGCTTCCCCTTGCCCCTTTCTACCCCTGGCATTCTTTAACCAAGGGGCCTGAGTCCTGAGTTAGCCCTGGTTATGGGGACGCAGGAAGTGAACAGACTCTGCAAGCATGGATTAGGAAGTGCAGGTTAGGCTGGGGGGATGGAGGGGGAAGGACACCAGCAGGTGGGGTTCCACCCTAACTTGCGCCCTCATGCTTCCTCAGGACTTGGATAACTAGGGAACTGGGTCTCCAGCCAGGTATTGTACGTCCCCTTTAAGAGCCAAGCTGAGCTCTTAAGAGAGGGAGGGGGAGCGGAGGGGAGGGGAGGGAGAGAGGGGAAAAGGAAAAAGAGACTTTTATAGTCTAATCCCCAGGGACCCGCTTTAATAAGAGACTTGTGCTCTGCTAATCGGGGGAGGTGTTTGTCAGCAGAGATGGCCTCCGCTCCCCTCCCCCTCCCTCCCCTCCCCCAGCCCTCAACCCTGGACCCCAGCCCCCACCTCTCCTAGGCTGCAGTGCCTGCCCTAGTTCCCTCCACCCTCTCAGGCTCTCCCACCCCAGCCTTCTTCCTGGGAACCCAGCCCCCTTGCCCTTCTGGGAGCCAAGCCCAGCCCCTCAGTTTCTCTCTCCTCCCTACACCAGGAGGCCCCTGCCCTCCTGGCCCAACCTCCTGCCCCTAGGCCTTGCAGCCTGGGTGAGGAGAGTGTGTATAGGGGGTGGGGTGGGGGGGTTGCGGGGGTGAACAGGGAGGGGGCTGGGCTTTTGCTGAAAATAGTGCAGTGACCTCTCTCCCAACCAGCGCCGCCTACTAAACCTGACCTGCTGCCTGCCACCAGCCCAATCAATCCAACACAGATGTGGCTCCTTCCCCTCCCCTTGGGAGCTGGGCCTATGTATGTGTTGGGGACTCTCTCAAGCCCCTTATTTCCCTCTGAGGCTCTACCTGCTTCTCCTTTGTTCCTCCCTCTGTATCCGTCTATCCGTTCTCTTTACCCTACTAGGCTTAGCTGCCTCCCTCCTTTTGCATCCTCCCTTCTCTTCCAGTGTTCTCCAACTCCCAAACTTATTTCTTCTCCTCCTATCATCATCTTCCCCTCTCTCTTCTTTCTCTCCTCCCTGTCTCTGCCTCTCTTCTACCCCACCTTCATCCCTAAGTCTCTTCTCTATTCTTCTATCCCTCACCATCTCCAGTCTCTTCGTCTCTTCCCCTTTCCCTTTTCTTTCTCCATACCTCTTCATCCTGTCCCCTTGTAGTACCACCGACTGTCTCCACATCCAGTGGGGGAGAACTGCCTCGTGATTCCCTGGGGTGGGGATGGGGGACTCTGCCTGAGGGAACGAAAGACTTAGAGGGATGGGGCACTGGGCGCCATCTGGCACCAGGTGCCCAGTGCCCCATCTCTAAGCCTTGAGTCAGCTTAGGTAGGGGAGTATGTTTAAGCTTAGAAAACAATAAACCAACATCTACTGAGAAGTTACTACTATTTTCACATTCTTTATTTAGTGCTCAGCACTCCCATGAAGCAAGGATTACCTGTATCAATGAGAAGTTTGGTGGGTAAGATCAGATACTGGCTAATGATGAGTCAGGTAGTGACTAAACGCACTTCAGTTGTAGTCAAAGACCAGTATTTAGATGCCAGGAAGAACTTTCAGGCATTGCCTGTAAAATTTCAGACTGGAAGTTTAGGGAGTTCACCCAGCACACCTTTATCGAGCACTGCGTGATCTATGGGAGGCGCTAAAGCTCCAACGGTGAGCAAAACAGACCTGGTATCTGCCCACCCTTATGGAGATTAGTACCTAATGGTGAAAATGGGCAGGAAAATAAAACAATCCCTATGCTGAAATTAGGCAGAGTATGCTATTTGGATTGTGCCCCTGCCCCAGCTACTCTCCTAATCTCTGAATCTCCACTCACTCCCCAAACCCTACCCCACTGCACCATCACTGCAGCTCCAGCAGGAGGATAGCTGGGAGGACTACCAGTGCCCTGGGACCTCAAGGGAAAGGAAGCTGCAGAGGATCTTTGTATCTCCAGTCCTGAATATATGAAGATCATTAAGCACTTCACTCGCCATCTCACTTGGAGGACCCTCCTTCTTCTGGGGTGGGAGTGGGGGTAGGGTAGGAGTAGGGGAGTGCTGAAGCGAGACCACAGATGCTAAGTCCTCTGAGTTCTGCAGACCTGGGCATGATACATAAGGGCTTCAACTTCCTGATCATACGTACATGGCTCCGGAGGCTCATTCCTGATTCTTCCTCTCAGTCTATTTATAGTGAGAATGGATATTCCTGTCCAATGGAAGCATGATTAAGGGCCTTCCCAACTGATTTAAGAGATTAGAAAGGGGAATTGAGTAGAGCTGAAATGGAAGCAGAGGCAGATATTGAGAATCATCTTTTAGACCCAAGAAGGGTCAATTTATGGTCCAGAACAAGGGGAAATGGGCCAAAATGTAAAGTTGGTATGTTAAACCTTTGCAAAGACTTACTGGCACTGGACTGAGAAACCAAAGGAAGCTCAGGGGAGAAAAGAAGACTGATTAGAGTCAATCTGGTGTGTTGAATATTATTTCTGATGCTTTGGGCAAGTGGGAGGAAACATGGAGGTGGTTTGTCCCTTCCTCAAAAGCTGAGGCAGTAATGGTGAAGAGCAGGAGGAAGCAGCTGAGGAAACTTGTTCTCAGGGTCGGGGGACTGGGAGTCAGATGCATAGGAAGTCCTTGAGTAGTTCCGTTCTTCTGATGTGTTATTTCTAGTGGGAATGATGCAAGAAGCCTAGATCTTCATTCTGGTTTACTTCATGGAATAAATTTAGCCCATGCTCCCTATCTAGACCCTGGGTTATCCACTCTCTGAGGCCATCTGTTTTGGGGGGGCTTGCCAGGCTGCACCTGGCCATCAGACAAAACAGAGCAGAAATGGAGCAGGTGACCTGAGGACAGCAGGTGTAATATGAGGTTTGGCTTCTATGAAGAACATCAAAGGCTCAGAAAAAATTGGAGCCATACATGCTGGGGAAAGTTGGAGGAAGGGAAGGCTGCAGGTGGAGGGAGAATTCCCTAATAACTATCTTTGCAGGTTATCTGGTAGAGAGGAACCTATGAATTAGGGTAAATGGATTAGGGAATGGATGCAGAGCAATAAGGCCTGATAGAGCCATCATCCTACAGGGAAAGAAAGGAGGCACTGTTCTGGGTACCAGTGACATGGAAGTCAACAAGATGGGCACAGGACAAGGGTAAAGAACTGGAAAACTCAGGCTGAGGAGTCCGAGTTGCCAGTGCCACCCAGGGCTGCTGACCCCCTCCACAAACACCCTTTGCTGATGCTGTGCCCCATTCTCTCTTATCAGCCGACCCTGCGGTGCAGACAGATGGCAGCCCTCTCTGTTGCCATTTCCACTTCAGTCCCAAGGTGATGTTCACAAAGGTACTGAAGGCCCAGCTGTGGGTGTATCTACGGCCTGTGCCCCGCCCAGCCACAGTCTACCTGCAAATCTTGCGACTGAAACCCCTAACTGGGGAAGGGACTGCAGGAGGAGGGGGTGGAGGCCGGCGTCATATCCGTATCCGCTCACTCAAGATTGAGCTACACTCGCGCTCCGGCCACTGGCAGAGCATCGACTTCAAGCAAGTGTTACACAGCTGGTTCCGCCAGCCACAGAGCAACTGGGGCATCGAGATCAACGCCTTTGATCCCAGTGGCACAGACCTGGCTGTCACCTCCCTGGGGCCAGGAGCTGAGGGGCTGGTGAGCAGGGAGCCTGAGATGGTGGCAGATATGTGTAACCTGGCCCTGAGGAGGTGGGATGTTGGAAAAGGTAGACCAGGAATGTGAAGGGGGGTGGGGACCAGCATTATTTCTCTGGGGCCAGGAGCTGATTCTAGAGGAGGAGTTTGGGAGGGACGGGGAGTGGCAGCTATCACTTTTTGAAGATCCAAGCCAGGCGACAGCTGAAAACTGGATTTGGGGTGAAAGTGTGAGTTAATAGGAGATCCATGGGAACACAAAATGGGCTGTTGATGAGGCCTTGGGCCAAGAGACTGCTGAGGGTTGGGTTGCCAGGAGAGGTAGAATTAGGGAAGGTGGGTTGAAGGAGAAATGTCTAGCTGGCAAGAAAAGTGGGTAGAAGATATGGGCTGGGGATGGGAGCAGCGGAAAAGCTGAGAAGTCAATGGTCTCTGTTCTCATGTCCCTGTTGAGGGGCAGGTGAGAAAGGAACAGAATAGGAGCTCTTCATGGCTGTATCACATCTCTTTCTCCTCTCCCTCACCCCCAGCATCCTTTCATGGAGCTTCGAGTCCTAGAGAACACAAAACGGTCCCGGCGGAACCTGGGCCTGGACTGCGATGAGCACTCAAGTGAGTCCCGCTGCTGCCGCTATCCCCTCACAGTGGACTTTGAGGCTTTCGGCTGGGACTGGATCATCGCGCCTAAACGCTACAAAGCCAACTACTGCTCCGGCCAGTGCGAGTACATGTTCATGCAAAAGTATCCACACACCCACTTGGTACAACAGGCTAATCCAAGAGGCTCTGCTGGGCCCTGCTGTACCCCCACCAAGATGTCCCCAATCAACATGCTCTACTTCAATGACAAGCAGCAGATTATCTACGGCAAGATCCCTGGCATGGTTGTGGATCGCTGTGGCTGCTCCTAAGGTGGGGGACAGATGATGCCTCCCCCACTGACCCTACCCCTAGACCCCCAGCCCTGACTCCCATACCCCCAGGCCCTCGAGCTCCCTCCACCTCTTCCCACGAACATCACACCTTGTTCCCTGCCCAAGCAGTGTGCAATACAACAGAGGGAGGCAGGTGGGGATTGAGGGGTGAGGTGTTTGGGGGAAAGGGAGAAGAGGAGGGGGCATGGTCAGGTGGGGAGTGTTTGAGGTTTGCAGGTAAGAAGGTTTGGCAAGAAGACAGAGAGACGTAGAGACAGAAGTAGAGCAGAGGGATAGAGACAGAGGAACAAAAAGAGCAGTGGTGAGGAAGCAAAGGGATAGAGAGGCAGGAGAGACAGAGACTAGGCAGAGATAAACAATGAGAAAGAGACCGAAATGGAGTAACAAGAGAAAAACCCACACCAAGCCTCCTTTCTTCCACTGGCAAGGTGAGGGGTTTGGTATGGTTTGGGGAGATCCCCTGACTACCATTCTCAGTAGGAGAAGAAATCAGAAGTCCATTCGTAGCTTCTTCCCTTTCTCCCTCCAGCACTGGCTGGGGGAAGGGAAGTGAGGGCAGGGGCAAAAGCAAGGATTTTGGAATTTTATTTATTTATTTATTGTGACTTTTCATTTTTTGGTGTTTGGCTTTACTGAAATAGAAGGGCCCCCGCCCACTGTGCCCCATTTGCCCCTTATTCCCCAAACCCTGTTCTCCCTCAATACCCACCTTCTTAAGCACTTGTATAAAGCCTCCAGGGTTGGGAATGGGAGTAGAAGGCAAGAGGGCTGACACATGGAAGTTTCTAATCCATAATCACCCTACTTAACCTTCCTGAGCCAAACGGGTTGAAGTGAATTCCAGCAGTCACAGAAACTGTAAGAGGTTAGGGTTTAGGAGCTGGGGGGTTGGAGGGGAAAGCCCTCAACATCCAGGATCTATATGAAAGCCACTAAACTAACCCTCAGGTCCACTCTCATAGTATTGAGTTATTTCGCCAGAGGGTATGGCCTGCTTAAGCCCAAATTCCCCCCAGCCAAGAGAGAGACCAAAGAGCCTGTGGAATGCCCCTGCTCCCAGCCTCTATCTTCAGGTCAATAAAAGAAAAGTATAGAAATCCCAGAGTCCCTGGGTCTGGGAAGGGTTAGGAGTCGTCAAGAAAGGAGGCTGAAGGTTACAGGGCGTTTGAATCCAAATCACTGCTCTGGGCTAGGGAATACAGCCAGCAGACCAAGGTGGAAGGGATTCTGGAAGGGGGACATTTTAGTCCCCAACCCCAAAGCTCAGGGTGGAAGCAGGGAGAACAAGGGAGCAGAGTGTCTATAATTATTTTTATCTTTTATTTTTGGAATCTAGTAGTACCTGGCAGTAGGGAGGGGACAAAACAGTAGGGAGAAGCATCTGACAAGGCCAGTTAGAGCCGAGGATGGGAAGGATGGAGACTCCCTGGTTTGGAAGGCTAGGAAGCAGGCAGGGATGGGTTGCCACTCCAAGTCATTAGCTGGGCCTATTCGTTCCTCCCACTATCCTGTTCCACCCTCCTCTGGACTCACTGTGCCTCAGTTTCTTCCCCTCGATGGAATGAGAAATAGCAGCACCCGCCACAGCCAAGAGATGAATTCTGAGCACTTACCACGGGCACTTTATGGACATAAAATACCTCTCGCTGTGGGACAGATAACCAGGGCACCAGAGTAGTGGTGAAGAGATGTGAGGCTTAGAGGAGTCGCGGGCTTCAGAGTACAAGTTCCCCTCTGCCTCCCAGCTGGACAGTGCCTGAAGCCAAGGAGTTGAGAATCTCCTGATCCATACCCTATCCATACCTCACCACCAGACCTCTTGGTTCCAGGCAAGAGCCTAGAGGATGTCAGGAGAGGAGGGGGAAAGAACCTTCAGCAAACTGTCACTCTAAGTAGAGCCAGCAGTTATGGGTCTGATGCAAACAGTACTGAAGTAAAGGCCAAGCTGGAGAGCTGACCTGGAAGGCTTGTTCTTCCCAAGAGCATGACTCTCCCGCCTGGCCCAACGAGTGGAAGGGGCAAAGGTATGTGACCACCCTTGGGAAGGTGACGGTGAGCTTTAGCATCTTATTCCCATTCCCACAGTGAACAAGTGAGATGAGGTGTTTCGGTACAGGAATGGGCAGGGGCTGTTAAGCATTTCAACTCGCCTCCTCCCATATAGCAGCTGTGCTAACCCCCAGCCTCTCCTCTCTGGCCCTGTTCTTGACCCTTCCTTCTGCCCCAATCTTGGAGAACGAGATACACCTGACCATCAACACCATTCACATTTCCTTGGTGGGAGGAGAGAAGCAGAGAAGTGAAGAACAGAAGATGCCTCCTCCAAGGTCAAATGCTCATGTCTCTTGATCTTGGTACAGGGTGGGGGTTAGGTAATAGGCCTCAGGTGACCTCCCCAAATTCTAGAGAGCTGGGACATTAGACTTGGGGGACACCTAGAATATGCCCCTTTAATACCACCAAATAAAGACCTTTGGTGGTGGTGGTGGTGGTCTTTCTCTTATGAACATAAATCTATGAGTTGAAGTCTCATTACCCTGGTCCTACTCACCCCAAAGAGGCATGGGGTAAAGAGGCTTGGGGACACAGCCTAGAGACCTAGTGGGAACTAGCACCCCCCATCTCCCACCTTATAATGTGTGTGGACCTGGCCAGTGCCCCTCCGATCATAATTAGTGTAATTATTATTTACTTTGTGTATTTGTTACACTGTGTGTGTGATTGCCTTTGTTTGTTAAGGGTGTCTGAGGAGTATGGGGCTGCCAGGGGCACTGGAATGCCGGGAAAGGACTTCTTCACTGAGATCAAGGCCTCCTGGAGGGAACCATTGCAAAAAGGCCATCAGGCAGTTTCAAGTTATGTGACAGAGGGCAAAGATGGCCATAGGGTGCTCTGAGTTTTGGGATGGTCACATGACACAATCCAGCACTTGAACCTGAAAAAGGAAAAATAAAAGCAGTCAAAGAGTTTAGAATTCAGTGATGAGCTCTTCTCCCTAATCAAGCGCCACATTTACACCTGGGACACCAGGAACAGAAGAGGATCTGAGAGGATGAAACCTTGTGCTCAAGGACTAAGAAGATAGGGATGTTTGGAGCAAGGAAAAAAACAATAGGGGCATTTGGGATGAAGGTCGGGACATGCAGCCCAGAGGACGAGCAGAGGATGGGAAAGGGAGGACACCTAGAACAACTCTTCTCTTGAGAGCTTGACCCACAACAGTCTCAAAGGTTACAAAAACTCTCTCCCAGCCTCCACAGAATAGAAGATGTAGAAGTTCTCTTGAGATGATCCAGCTAATGTCTATCCTATTCTGCAGTTCCCTGATCCTACGTTTCCTCAAAGTTTCACTAAATCCAGAAACCAAACCAACACAGCTATTCAGCTTGCCAGTGTACCAAGAGAGTGGTTAAGCATCTCAATATTCTTTCTTTGATTCCACCAGAAAAAATTTCTCCCATGTACCTAGAGCACACTTCTCAGGGTATAAGAGTTGGGGGCAGCAAAGGAATCTTGCCTAATTCATGTTTTAAAAAAGAAAGGAAAGCTCCTGTGACATCAACCTGATCCAAAATGGGGGACGAAGCCAGTGAAGGTTCAGTGTGCCACCATGCTTTCCCTGTCCTGTCAGTTCCATCAGGGGAGTGACCCCACCTCAGACCAACTATAAGACCAAGGTTGAGGGAGCACAAAAGTGCTACATGCTGTATCCTCCCAAGGAACTGCTTTATTCATACCTACCCCTAGCTTTTGGTCTGGGCTAAAAATAGGTTTTCTCCCCCTACTGCTCATTGTTTCCTGTGTTGAGAGGACACCAATAAGACTGCAAGATGACTTTTATTCCCAAACATCCTCCAACCCAATGCATGAGTAGCTATCCTATACTCTTGTCTTTCTCCATTTTTTTGGATGTCAGGGGCCTTAAGCTAACAACCAGCAGACAGTGACATTCATAGCTTCCAATCTGCAGTGAGGTAGAAGCAGGGAAGTCAATGCCCCAGGCCACAATGTCAGCTTTCCTTTCAGTGAGCTGGGGGTAAAGGAGCAACTGGGATCCCTCCTACCTCTTCCCACTCTCTGAACCCACAAATGCACCTGTATATGTCCTGTGCACATACATACACACACTCAAACTGGTCCACTCAGCCCCTACCCTCTAGCTGGAACCTACTCAGGGAAAGAAAATATTTTCACTGTAAATCACCTAGTAAAATTGAGAGCTAATATTTATTGAAGGATAACCATGCAAACTATGGTAAGCAAATTGTGCTAAGTACCCAATATGATAATGGCAAGTCTCAGAGCAATCTTCACAATAGGGCTGCTATTGGTGCAGTCTGGAAAGAGTCACAGAATGATCAAGTAATTTGCCCTGGGTCTTGGAGCCAGTAGAGCTGGTGTGGTAGAACAAGGAATTATACCTAAATAGTTGCTACACAATATTCCATTCTAATCTATTAATTGTGATCTGAGAGGTGGAAAAACTAAAGGCAGGGACAACTGAGAAAGGACAATAAATGAAGAAAAAGCTGTGAGCACCTTGGGCTCAAAGGCTCTGCAAAAGTGTAAAATTTGCCATTATTTTTCAATCCCTTTGGAGGGAAAAACAAGAGACAGGGAGGTTAGATTTTTGTGGATTCCAATAATCAGAGGCAAGTGACATTGCCTGTCAGAGGCCCTCATGGAAGAGAACAGGGAAAAACAGTTATTCTCCCTTATTCTTGTAAGTTCCTTCCTTCCCCCTCACGTTTCTCATGTCAGACACGGCGACAGGACGCAGCACCCAGAAGTCCTGCTCTTATTCATGTCTTCCTCCCTATAGCCTCACCCCCACAGAAGCTTTTAGCCTTTATCTCTTCAGAAGTTCCCAGAAATTGGGGCAGGGGGAAGGGCAGTTTAGAGTGATGGTGGAAAAAGACAATGCGCCTAAAGAACCATAAAAAGGTACAGATTTACAGCTGAGGAAGCTAGTTCCCTCAATATCTTTTATAGACTCCCTCATTAAGAGCTCCCAGGTATGCAGAGAATGTCACAGCTTCAGGACAGGGAAAAGACTTTAGTCACTAAACACATCTGGATCCTGATTAGCTACACCAGGGAGAGTGGGGGATAGGAAGGAAGGGTACTTGGATCCAGATAAAGAATTGCAAGCCTGGGTGCCTGTTCTGCCTTTAAAGGGACTTACTATTTTAAGACTGAATTAGTAAAAAAGACACAGGCATACTGAACTATTCATGCTCAAAAAGTATGTGTGGAATGACCACGGTGAGACAGGAAGAGGAGGATTTGGTGATCAGGCTTGGAGGTGAAAGACTTCTAACCAACATAAAAACAGCTGCTGGAATGGGATGAAACAGGTTAGTAAAAAACGCACACAAATTGAGAACCACTCTATCAAAGTTTTGGGTAAAGTGAGTGGAATGGGGAAAGAATGATTAGGCTTTGGGAAGAGAATCCTGGGGAGAAGGCTGAATACCTTTCTGGAAGGTTACAGAGGATGAGGAGACAGAGTGAAGAAAACTTTTGAAGGACCCAGTGCTCCAACTCCATTATCAGCATCTGCTCTACTCCTTTACCTATTTCTTATTTTTACCATACTTGGGTAGAAAACCCTTACTGAATCTATAATAATCTCTCTCAAACTACAAAACAGAACTAATTCTCTCTGGTTCTGTTTTCAGATAGAGACAGAGGGCCAGCCCAGTGGCACAGCACATTCCGCTTTGGCAGCCCGGGGTTTGCCGGTTCGGATCCCAGAGGTGGACATGGCACCGCTTGGCAAGCCATGCTGTGATAGGCGTCCCACATATAAAGCAGAGGAAGATGGTCACAGATGTTAGCTCAGGACCAGTCTTCCTCAGCAAAAAGAGGAGGACTGGCAGCAGATGTTAGCTCAGGGCTAATCTTCCTCAAAGGAAAAAAAAAAAAAAAGATAGAGACAGTGTAGAGAGAGGAAAAGCTAGCCTCCAGATCAGGGCCTGGAAAAAAAAAAGGGAGGCAGGCAGAAGAGGCCAGAGGGAAGGAAAAGTTTAACCAGCCTTCTCTTGTGTTCATTTCTCAGTCTCAGAATGGCACAAAATCACAACAAATGGGAAATCTTTGGATCTGCTCTCCAAGGCACAGTTTTCCTTAAGTCCCTAAATTTAGGCCCCTGCCCTCCTCAGCGACCAAAGAGACTTCGTGGAAAGAGATTCTTGTTACAAGGGGATCAAACCATTACCTTTCTATTAATCACAAAACCAGGCAGAAGGTTTTAGTAGAAATGGGAACAAGAAATTACACCACAGCAACACAGAATCTGGACATGGTACCAAAGTCTTAAGGTGCCAGGCTCTTAAGTTTTGTTATTAAAAAAACAACCTTATATATAGATGTCCAGAAATAAAGATTAAGAGGAGAAACCCTACACTAATATATCCAAAAAGATTAAGTAGTAGGTCTCAGATCTATGTGAAACTTCAGATGCAAACAAGCAGCCTGCTTAGGGAGAGCCAAGCCTTTCTAAGTAGGAGGCTCAGCAAGGAAAGTGGATTTTAGTAACATCTAAGAAACATTGCCACTAAAACTGCAATAGTATACTTGTGTAACAGAAGACAAACTAGCACAAGGCTTGATTAGAAAGTAGAAGCCTCCAGTCCATTGTTTATGTTCCCAATGATCTAGGTATCAGTGCTTAACACCTCTGACATCCTGTCATGCTTTGAATCTCTACACTTCCTTCTAGCTCTGAGGGGTACCCAGCCCATCTCCTTTCCTGAACTGCATAACCAAAAGGGTCCCACATATTGGCTTCAGCTGAACCCAAACAATATGATACCAGGTCATATCTCGAAAACAGGGCCCTTCTGGACTCCAGAATAGGGACTCTGGATTCCATTCCGTAGTAGACCAGCGATCATTAGCCTTTATATATCTATCTTTTGCACCTCCTAAAACCCAGTGTTCTCCCTATTTTATCCCAGTGGATCATGCCAACTTTCTGAAGCAAAGATTCAGGGTGAAACTTGGCCTCTACATGGAGGATAAAGAGGTAAAGGATGCCTGTGAGTATGAGAGAAGGGAATAAATAGGCTTAAAGGGATAGACTCAATCGTTTTCCTTGTTCTCTCTTCTAGAGGATAAAGGCATTATGGCTAATGCCCTGTAACATTTGCCCCTGAAGCTCCCCTTATCTGGTCTAATCTGGCTCTAAGAACTCAAAGGAGCACCTAATAAAACACATTGTTCTCTTTTCTATTTTTTTTATTAACAAGCAAAATAATAATTAAAAAAACAACAACACAACAATAACAACCTTGAAGTTGAACAGCAATATGTCAAATTGCTGCTGGAGTTCATGGATGTACCTGGGGTACATGCTCCCTCACTGCCAGGCAGGACCTAGGCACACGACTGTGCATTTAGGTATGTATGTGACCAAGAGGAGTCAGAGAGATGGAAACCACTGAAGAACAGAAAGCATCAAGAGCTTTTCATCAGGCAATCCCAAAGCGCTCTGCTCTTTTCCTCTTCTTTGCCTGTAAGGAAGAAGCAAGAAGAAAAAAATTAGATTACAAGATAGCAGTGGCCTGGGTTCCTGGCTGCTTTAATCCAAACTCACATGGACTGTGACAAGGTCCAAGAAGGAGGGAAGGCCCAGGCTTTAGCTTGGCAGCCAGAGATTTCATTCCTGAATCTCTCTAGTTATCCGGTTAGAGCTGAGGAAGTTTGGTAGGAAAGGAGGGTGAGGAAGGAAGAAGACTGTGCGGAGTGGGGGATGAGGGGAAGAGAAAGAGGAGAATAGTGGTAGAAAATGGAAAGATTCCTGAAGGAAAGAAGGCCACTCAGCCCTACCGCAAGTTAGTCTAGAAACAAAAGACTCTTAACAGGCTGGGGAAAGTCTTCTAGTCAGTGGTAAGATGAGAGATTTCAGAGGACAAAGCATTGACCAATGCTATTTCATAGAGAAAGTAAGCGGGATGCTCTTCTGGGTAGTCAAGCCCAAGCAGCAGCTTTTAATAGGCCTCCAAATCCACAGAAAGGCACATAAACCTTCAATGCTAACAGAATAAATGGAGCGGGGTGCCCCTAACGCGGCTCTCTCAAGGGAGGCAACATTGGAGAGAGGGCACAAAATGGGAAGGGGGGAGAGGAAGACCTTTTTGTTCTGGGAGTGACTCACAAAACACCATTGAGTCCTTTATCCTGACTCCAACCACTGCCCCCAGCAAAGAAGAGACTTTTTCATTCCATTCACACAGGAGGTTTAATTCAGAATAAAAAGAAAAGATGAGTGCATACAACCTCAGCCCACTCCACCTGGATTACTGACACAATTCTTTGGAGTCGAATAAAAGTCATCTGGTTCATGTAAATTCCATCAGGCCCAGAAGTTACTACTCCCTTACATACACATACACTGACCCTCCCTTAAAAAGCCACTATTCCTTGCCACCCAACAAAATCCTCATCTGCCTTATCTTGGAGAGGCCAAATGTTCCAACTTAGTGAGCATGCCTGATTTAACAAGTTTCCTTGGCAAAGAGGGAGTAATTTTAACTAGAATTAAAACAAGCCTATGTTTATTTCTAGCTCATCCTGACAAGTCAGTAAGTAAGCAGATACTTACTTCCAACAGGTAATGCTTTATTCTAAATTAGTAGCACAAAGAATACAAACTCCTCTAGTTTTTTCTTAGTGGAGAGTGTAAACTGATCAGATTCTAAAATTTCCAGGGTTTATTTACAAGACTGACTCTGATATTTATTCATAAAGAGACTTTACAAGATTTTGAGAGTGTGTGAAGTAATAGGTTTTCAGAGGCTATCTCCAGAGGTAAATGGAAAGAAGTAAATTTGGATTAAATGGAAGAAAGAACATTCCAAATTCCTCACCATCCAAGAAGTGTCTATAATTCTAAACATACTCACTATTTCAACTGTTCTTTATGTACACTTCAGGTGACACACGGTCTCCATTACAGAAACTCTCAAATCAGCAAACCAATATTGTCTGTCAACGGCCTGAGTAGTCTGCCAATGCTCAGAGTCTCAGTGAATGTGAATTACTCTAGGGGAAGCTGGGATATGGATGAACACAAGCCTTACAGGAAATAGGGAAAAAAAGCCACCCTCTCATTTTGAGAAACTATTTGTAAATAAAGTGGTAAGAACAAGAAGTCTCATTTGAGTCCACTGTCCTATCCCAGAGGGGAGTTAGGCACAACTATACTTGTGTCTGGTTTGGACAAGGCCGTCATTAAATGATCAAAGAAATATGCCTAGCAGATGACCAGAGACATTGTTACCTACTGAATACTTATGACAGGCATTGTGTCAAGCATTTTACACAGACTCATCCCTTTTCACATAGAATCATTTCATGCTCAAAGTATCACTTAGAGGTAGATATTATTATCTCCACTTCCCAGATGATGAAACTGAGGCTCAGAAAAGTACCATAACTTCTAAGTAACATGGCAATACTAAGTGGTAGAGCTACTTTTCAAATCCAAGCTTATCTGATTCCAAACCTTATGCTCTTTCTTACTAAGCTAATCAGTTAGTTCTAACAGTGAATTAAGTATACTGATGGAATTCAGTGTGGCCACTTTATTCAAAAAACAGGTATCAAGCAAAGGACAAAAGATCTTGTCATTTGGGCACTTAAGAAGTAGGCCAGGGAAAGAAGTGTTTCTCCACTTAGGTCATTTACCCCCATTTCCCTTCAAGGGCTCTATGAAGCGTTTTAGGTATATTTTACCTCTGTATCCTCTGTGGTTCCTGTTCCAGCTGAACTTGTAACAATCCCAAATCGCTCCTTCCTCTTTTTCAGCTTCTCATCATCTTCAGACTGTTCAGGGACAAAGAAAAGTGTTGAAACAAGCTAGCCTCCATTCACAAGGTAAAATGGGAATGAAATTATAATTTATTGGTCACAGTATGCCAGCCAACCGTGTACCAAGAACTAAGGCTCACACAAACAGAAAAAACAGATAGGAAACTGAATAAGCTAGCATACAGCATGTTGTCCCCAGAATACCTAAAAACTTAATTTTAAGTCAGGCCTCGATACTCATACGACAAAAAACTATAAGAAATACCCATAAAACAAATTTCTGTACTGAAGAAATTTTTGTAGTTCAGAGATAAGGAAAACTGAGGCTTTGGTGAATAATACCTGCAGAGAACAGGTTGGTAGAAGGCACCCAAACTACTAGCTGAACATTACTTACAAGTTTCATTTACTTGCCAAGGAAAGGAAGGGGAAAGGGGCCAGAGAGGTGTTTCTGAAGAACTTAGAAAGAAAGCCAAGCATTATGAACACCCAAGCAAAGTTACAGAAGGCTCTGAATAGTCTGAAATGATTTTAAAATAAGAATAAGGTGAGACAGGGGGCTGGCCCCGTGGCCGAGCGGTTAAGTTCGCGCGCTCCGCTGCAGGCGGCCCAGTGTTTCGTTGGTTCGAATCCTGGGCGAGGACATGACACTGCTCATCAAACCACGCTGAGGCAGCGTCCCACATGCCACAACTAGAAGGACCCACAACAAAGAATATACAACTATGTACCGGGGGGCTTTGGGGAGGAAAAAATTTTAAAAAAATCTTAAAAAAAAGAAAAAAAGAATAAGGTGAGTCAGGCACGGCAGTTAAGTGCACACATTCCGATTCAGCAGCCTGGGGTTTGCCGGTTCAGATCCGAGGTGCGGACATGGCACTGCTCAGCACACCATGCTGTGGTGGGCATCCCACATATAAAGTAGAAGATGATGGGCATGGATGTTAGCTCAGGGCCAGTCTTCCTCAGCAAAACGGGGAGGATTGGCAGCAGTTAGCTCAGGGCTAATCTTCCTCAAATAATAATAATAATAATAATAATAATAATAATAATAATAATAATAATGTGAGTTAAGTAAACAGCTGCAGTCATCTCTCTAAGAGAGAGAAGCTCTGGACCCTTTCCAAGCATCCAAGAGACTCATGATGTCTGTCCTTAACTGGAGAGAGTATTTCAGCTTACTGTGAGTTGGAGGTGGCCATTCTCCTATAGCTGTTTTAAAGACTAAGCTACTGTTCACACCCAACACTGTTCAATGTAAAAGTCTCACGTATATTCCGATCAGACCTAAACCCTGCCACTTTATCCCACTTTACCAGTTATTTTCTCTTTGTCCATGTTCCCCCTATACCCAGTCACCAGTAATCAAAAGCCCAGTCCTAGGATTAGTAAACACCTAAAATCAGGTGGGCTCCATGGGTCTTTTTTCCTCCCAGAAAGATTATTCTACAACTTGGCACATCTAAACAAAGATCCTAGCCTCTCATATAGCTCAAGAGACCCTCTACTCCATGCACACATAACCACCCTCACCATGGGCCAGGACCGTTTCTTTGACTTTATTTACAAAAGGTAACCAACATAAAGTCAGGTCAAAAGAGTTCAAACAAACTTGAATGAGATTTTGTGTGGTGCTCCTGAGCTGGATTGGTTTTTGTTTTTTTTTCTTTTTTGAGGAAGATTAGCCCTGAGCTAACTACTGCCAATCCTCCTCTTTCTGCTGAGGAAGACTGGCCCTGAGCTAACATCCACAACCATCTTCCTCTACTTTATATGTGGGGCGCCTACCACAGCATGGCTTTTGCCAAGCGGTGTCATGTCCGCACCCAGGATCCGAACCGGCAAACCCCGGGCTAGCGAAAAGCAGAACGTGTGAACTTAACCGCTGCACCACCAGGCCAGCCCCTGGACTGTTTTTAAACCCAAGGAGTTCATATTCCTGCAGTCTATGCCTCAAAAACCACAGAGTCAAAAGGAAAGTCAATCAAAGTCAAGAGACCTACAGAAACACAGGAATTTTTTAATCCTTCTACCCTCAACCCCAACCAGGGAGTTGCCTTTGTTCCTACAACCACAGGAGCCACCTCTTGGGCTGAAAGCAGGGCCGCTATGCAGCTTTCTGTGTTCAACTTGTTTAACTAGTGCAGCTCTCTGAACACAGTGGGCTGGACAACTTTCTTGGTCTTACTTTGGCTCCTTCAAATTGAGAAACATGTTCATTTTCTGCCCTTCGCTGCATCTGCCTTCCAGTAAGTAAGAAAGGAACTAGGAAAGGCTGGTGGCTATAAAGGATTGAAAAACCCCTACACATAACTTATCACTTATTCATAGTATACTACTAGAACAGAATACTGCCTACATAGTTTTTCTGCCTTTTTCATAACCACCAGCAAATCCACAGTGGGCACATAAATAATGTAATCTAAACTACTGTAAACTGTTGAGCCAGGTTCCAAGAAAACAAGTATTCTTATCTTTAATAATCATAAAATAATGATGATAATATTATAGCCACTAACATTTGAAAGCTTACTATGCGCCAAGTACTGTATGAAATTCTTTACATGCAGTATCTCGTTTATTTCTTATAACAATCTTAAACATAGTAGGTACTATCACTAAATTAATTTCATAAATAAGAAAACTGAGGCTTAGCGAGATTAAGTAACTTGCCGAAAGTAGCACAAATGGTCTCAGAAATAGTAAATGGCAGAGCCAGGAATGGAACCCAGGACATTTTACTCAAGAACCCACTTTCCTAACTTTACCATCTCCTCAGGTATCTCACATAAGCATTTCTTTGGAAGAACAGTAGCAGAATGGAAGAAGTACTTTGCCAAGGGAAGAACTAGGACGCTTAGCTAAAAGTAGTGGTGAACTACTTCAATCACTTCCACCTCACTCAAATAACTTGGGTCAATGCTAGGATCTCAACCCCTCTACCATACCATATACCTCCGCTCTATACCTCAATAGGGATCTAGGGAAAGGATTCCGGTTAGTAATCTTACACTAAAGATTTTCTCGATTGAATTTGTTTCTAATTTTGGCCAACTGGCTATTCCATCTGTTAAACTGTAATAAAAGAATTAGGAGGGATTCCAATGAACACAGGCCTCACTATATTTTTCCTTACCAAAGTCACTAGGAAAAGTTTTCTTCACTTTGTCTACCACCACACTAAGATAAAAGTGAGTAAGGAACATAAATGGAGACTTCAAAATGAGAACCTCTACAGAATACTCTAGATGAAATAACTCTAATTCACTAAGTCTCCAGGCCAAGCAAGAAACAGTTTTAGGAGGAATAAAAGGAGCATCCCACTTCCTTCCTGAGGAGAGGCAGGACTAGACCATATCTTGCTGAACTATCACTACATACTTTTTTTCTTTCCATTCAGTGTCTCAGGCATACTTCAAGTTCAAATCACAGAGAGGAAGATGCTATTCCTGAAACCCAACCATTCTCTCAGCACAAACACTGTGGCCACTCCCTTCACAAATCTCATCACAAAGCCTATGCCCATGTGGAATGTGGGATAGCTTTTCCTCTGGTTCTCTATTTTGCTACATCTTAAAATGAGGAGTTTGACTTCTAAACTAAATTTCCTGACCTCAAAGGTGAGGAAAGAGAGGAAAAGAAGAGAAAGGGATATACTTCTCTAGCCACTAAGGTTAGTATCAGAGATGTCCCCATAAGCTTCCTTTTTAAATTAGATCTCTGGTGCCTCTCCTGGAGATCCAGGCAGAACATCTGCTCCAAATCTAGCAGGGGCTCTAGGGGAAAAAAAACAATACAGATTCTCCCCACCTCCCCCCCCCTGCAAACAGCCTGCCCATCCCTCACCCGCAGAGACCAGTGAGGGTTTTATTTTGTGCATGCCCGCCCTTCCCTCCCCACCCAGCACTCCTCAGCTCCTCTCCTAAAGCTTCTTTCCTCCTTGCCCTGCAGGGAAAGTGCACAACAGGCCCAGTAAATCAACACGGTTCTAATGATCTCTCTCACTTGACCCTTCTAGCGTGACGGTGTCGCATGGAAACAAACGTACAATAAACTTCACTCCATCTTTAGCTCCTTGCTGACAGGTTTTGATTCATGGGATGGTGAGACCCATCTGAGGAAAATTACCTCGATCAAAACGCATCTCTCTCTGCATTCATCAGGCCAATGCTCCCTCAGGCCATGCTCAAGTGCACAAATGGGGTTATGCATCTGCAGGCAGCACTGACCCCTCTAGCTCAGTGTCATATGCATTTGCAAACCTTCCCTTCTTCATCCCTCCCCAACTTCCTTCCCACAAACTTTCAGCCATTAACAAATCTTTCTTCTTCCCATGCATGCTCCTGTATGGGAAGGACACTGTTGGAATCTGAAGTGCCCTTATTTCCTATCAAGTGAAAACTCCTCAAAACACACAACTTGCCTTCAAAATCAGAGGAGAAACCTGTCCTCACTAAGTAAACACAGGCAGTGGATGCTCAGATTATCTGCAGACTTCACTTAGCCCATGCTCTCACTCAAGCTTTCAACAGCAAGCCAACTAACAGACTGATGCCCATAATTTCAGCATACGTAATCTTCATGCCTTGTTTTTCTTTTTTAAAGCTCACTGATAAAATGAGAAAGAACTGTACGGAAGAGGAGAGAGCCCATACAAAAAACACAGGACAGAAAGCATGAAGTATATTTAATAAAGCCAAATATCCGCATGAATCACCATCACTGCATTTTCTATCATGGAATAAGGTAGTTCCAAACTGAGCCCTTCAGAAGACATCTTCCACTTTTCAAAATTCACTTTTCTCCTTTTTTCCCTTTCATATTTGGAAAATCCTCAGGCAATGTAAAGAAAATGATACCTGCTGAGGGAAAAGACTGAGACATTCAAGGCTCCCCCAAGGTATATATTACATGTGTGACAGTGCTTAGTACTTAGGAACTGTCATATAGGTATTCAATAAATATTAGCTATAATTTTTATTGCAACATTCCTTCTGGTACTTGAAACAAAGCCTAAGACCACCAACAAAATTTTGAAGCTAACGATGCATTCGTTCTTCTTCTACATTGGAAGTGAAGTCACCTAAAGCTGGTAAGAATCAGACCCATTACCAAGGCAACAAGGAAATTCCCTTTAGCTCAAGACAAATGAGCATTTGGACAGACGACTAAATTTACAGTTAAAGTGCGGCAGAAAAGTAATAGGACAAACCACTCTTCTCCGCCAGGTACTATTAACCATCTTCTCTTTCTGGGACCCTAAAAAAATTTATGCTGCCAGATATTACTGATTTCATTATCCCTAATAATTAATGACTACAAAAAAAGATATCTATACAAGGTAATATCTGAGGGAACTGGGCAAGGATTCAATCTCTCACTGTAGACCAATCCCAAGTACTCTCAAGGCCCTTGAGGAATTGCTTTCACTGAATTACATGACATCAGTTTCTATCAACATTTTCAATAACACTGAAACCATGTAATTAATCCATTCATCCACCAGTCATTCAAATAACCACTGAGTGTCTACTTTGGGTCAGGCACTATTCTGGCAGTGAGAATAGAGAAAGGAATAAGACAAAGATCCTTAACCTCATGGGGCTTATGAATTCACAATTGAGTTACTGTAAAAATGTATACCATTGTTCACTACATTACTGTTTTATGAGGACCCATAGGGAAATTTTCTTTCTGGACCCCAGACCCAAAATAATTATGCTTTTGCTGAGCAACTTGTTAGTTTTTACCTTTTTTTTTTTTAAAGATTTTATTTTTTTACTTTTTCTCCCCAAAGCCCCCCCTCCGGTACATAGTTGTATATTCTTCATTGTGGTATGTGGGACGCTGCCTCAGCGTGGTGTGATGAGCAGTGCCATGTCCGCACCCAGGATTCGAACCAACGAAACACTGGGCCGCCTGCAGCGGAGCGCGCAAACCCAACCACTCGGCCAAACCTTGAGTGAGAGCATGGGCTAAAAAACCAGCCCTAGTTTTTACCTTTTGAACCTTGTGAATCACTGTAAACAGCACAACTGTGTTTTCCTCCTTCTACTGACTGCTATGAAGCTTGGAGCCAAATGTGTGTGGCCTGTCTCTGACAAATGGTTTTGAAAATATTTCTATTAGAAAGGAGAGGCCAAGAGCACTGAAGGTGAAACAGAAACATGAGATCCAGAGACAGAGCTCCAAGACCTAGATCCTGAGGTAGAAGCTTAGAAGACGAGATGAAGTGCACTTAGTTACATTACAGAGTTGCTGCTGGTCCCCTAAGAACTCATTCCCCTCTGGGCTGGTCCCATGGTGTTCAGTGTGGTCTGCTTCAGCAGCCCAGGTTCACGGGTTCAGATCCCGGGCGTGGACCTACACTACTTGTCAGTCATGCTGTGGCAGCAACCCACAGATAAAATGGAGGAAGATAACAAGAATGTTAGCTCAGGGCTAATCTTCCTCAATCAAAAAAAGGACTGGCAACAGGTGTTAGCTCAGGGCTAATCTTCCAAAGCCAAAAAGAAAGAAAAAGAAAAGGAAAGGGAAAAAAAAAAACCTTATTCCTCTCTACATACAACAGGATTAATTAAAGAATACATCAGTGCCCCAAGAAAGAAAAAAAGAGGGGAAGGAGATACCAGGTTATAACTAGAAATTTTAAATTAAGGGCTCTTGTCAATGGTTTCCATGGCACATACACTATAGCCAGGAATTAAATCCCAAATGGAAGATCAGCTGCAACAATTTGTAGACTGAATATCATAGGTGCTTCCTAAAGTGACTGCCTTTTTTTACAGCAAAGAGTAGTATCAAAGATAAGATCTTTACCCAAAATGCAGTTCTAGCTTTATCATCTTCCAAACTCAACTTGCATCTTCAAGATTCAAATTCAAAAGAATATTTTTCAAAACTTACCAGTTTTATTCTGAATACAACAAAGAATACTGCTCCAAGCTTAGTGTGCTAGGGTTATTTGCTCTGCCAAAAGGAGTCCGCTTTGATTTAATTAGCGCCCCATGGGCTGTGTGTTAAAAGCATTCACCTCTTCAATCTTATTACGAGCGCCACTCTGGATCATAAAGAGAAACTAGGAGAAACAAAAACAGTGACCCAAATGTAACCCAAGTTTATTTAAGGAATTTGAACTCAGTAATTCCCAAAACACAAAGCAAGAGTATTTACTGAATTCAAATGAGAGATATCCTTACTATTCTAAGAGGAGACCAAAACAACGAACCAAGCCAGGCATTTTTCCTGGTCAGTGCGACAAGCTCACTCACTCATCATCCCTCCTTTCACCATGTATGAGAAGCAGAAATTCCAATCTATTCAGTCAGCGATATCCTTACAAGTTACAAAGGGGCACTTCAGGGAAGCTCAGGTACTGCTGTGAGTTGGAGCTGGCCAATCTCCTACAGCTGTTTTAAAGACTGAGCTATTGTTCACATCCAACACTGTACAATGTGAGTCTCATATATATTCCCATCAGGACCTAAACCCTGCCACTTTATTTACCCCACTTTAACAGTTCTCAGAAGTCTTTTCCTTGGAGCGACAGAAGAGAGGATGATAGTGAGCTAAGATGGTCACATTTTACAAAAATAACAAATACCTGTCCCCTTTTGTAAATGAATTACCATACTATGATGTTAACAGTTCTCAGCCCAATCTGATTTTCCAAGGGAATGTAAAGTAATAGTGAGGCAAAAAGGAAAAGAGGGAGCATTACGGTCACTTTCCTGACTCTCACTGCCACGTGACTGATGGCAGGATGAAAAGCAGAGCCTGGGGGCTTTCAGGCAATGGTAGATTAATAATGACATGGCCTTGACTTCCCAGAGGTAAAGGTTATGAAACACTCCAGGGTAAGTGGGCTTCCAATTTCATACTCTCAGGGTGAATGACAGCAACTGATGGTTTTTCTCTCAGAAACACTTCAATGCTTAAACACACAGCTGTCACCTCCCTGCCCCAGTTTCTGAACATCATCTGAACATGTTTATTCCTGAGTCTTTATCCCAACCAAACCACAGAATATGGGGTGGTCCTAAAAACCAACACACAGAGCCTAAGAAGCAATATTTAACGGCCAAAGACTGGACCTGCAAAGGGTACACCATCGTAGCACATACACAGTAGAGATACTTCCACACTCCCACACACATACACATAAGACACCTCCCGATACAACCACCTTACCTCTTCTCAACAATCTTTCAACAGTGAAATTAGAATCAGTTTTCTAGTACCAGAAAGGTGCCAGGAACTTTAAAGCTACATCAGAAAGCGAGACCACCAGGAACTGTATCTCCTCTTATCCTTAGAGGATTTGAAGCTCCAAAACACAGCTCAGAACCAAACACTCTTCTGAGTTACTAGCTCCCATCACTTTTTCTTTCTCTTGTCCAAATCAAGCTCTTTCCCCAACCCCCACTCCTCTCCAACCCCAGAGGAGGTCGTTTCGGTCTTGCTCTAGCCGATTGTAGGACAAAGCAAGGCAGGTGGAGGAAATGAAGGCTTCACACTTGAGACCCCCGGAAACCAAGTTTCTATTAAAAGTCCCCACCTCCTTCCCTTAAAAGCCAGGAAGCTGCTGCTTTTAAGGATAAGCGATGCAGAGCTTGGCAGAAACATCAAGAAGTCAGCAGAGGGAAGCTAAAAACTTTTGAGGGGAGGTGAAAGCTATCTTAGCCAAAATACATAAAGAATGAAGGACAACAGTTACCTGAGCAATGAGAAATTTACAATGAGCATCAGGAAAACAGATTCTTTTCACCTGTAATATTTTAAATTGCATATTTCTGGGTTCACCCCAACCTAATAACTCTGAATCTCAAAAGGAACCGCCTGGGAGCTTTATTTTAAAAAGGGTCCCCTAGCAACGCTTATGTGCAGCTATAGTTGAGAACAACTGCAAACAGCTTTGAGAAAAGTATAAACCAAAAAATATCTATCTATCTATATATTTTTTTCCTCATCAAATCCAAATAAGGCTGCTACTCCACTCCAATTTCCTCCAAAAGGCATTAGGGGCCTTCCAAAAATGCTTGCGCTTCCTACAAACAGGGTATCTCAGCTGTAGGGACGTGAACAACAAATGAAAGCTATGAAGGAATCACAGCTGGCTCTAAGGAACACACCTGTCTTGCTGCCTTCCTAGAATTCAAACAGAGGGACAGAGAGACTCTTTCACCCAACAAATTCAATACAGGAAGGACACGCCAAAACAAGACCAGGGAACACCCTCAGGTATGTGGGGGAAAGACGGAGGCAATAGGTTCAAGCACACAAAGGTATTTTTTTCTACAGAACTGATACAGATGAAGAGGGGGAATATTAGTAAAGTGAAGAACAGACAGGTTTTGTCTAAAGGCTCATGTGTTTTGCTTGTTCATTTAGAGTGCTAAAGAGGTCCATCACATAAGGCCTCATCTTATAACTGTTCATTTCCAGTTGCTCTTCCTTCTCAATCATCTTATACCTAAGCATGAGCATGGAAGTAAAAATCTAATAACTGTCTCCTCTACTCTATACCTCAATAAACTCCTCACTCAACAAATATTTTCTAAAATCCAGACACCAAGAATTTCAAACATAATCTCCCTCTCAATAACACATCTTCACTGCTGGGGATTTAAAAGGTCAATATTTGATATGAACTCCAATGTGGCACACCCTGAAAATATATTTCTATTTCTGTCCTAAGAATCTGCTCTGGGGATGAGAAGGCAGGATTTGGTTAAAATACTATTTTTAAAAACGTGAGAAAAGAGTAGCAAAGGAAAGGGAGGGGAGGAAAGGAGTTAATATTTTCTAGCTCTTAACAAGAGACCTCAGATTTTATTAAAAATAGGGCCTTAGCTAGTTTGCAAAGCACCAAGTATTCCCCTATACCTCATCCCCACCTCCATCTCCAAAATACTATAGGATTTTATCTGACCTGCTTCAGCTATCAGACATGAAAAGCAACTTGGCTATTTTGGTGAGTACATAAGAAAATGAACTATCATATAATCATTAAACCTTACTTGAACCCATATGTACTTTTAAAAATAAAATGCTACCTCCCCTTATCGACATCAGCCCAAAGAACAGTATTTACTCAAGTGTTAGCCTCTCAAGTAGTAGTAAAATACATCTCAAACATTCCTATACTGCTACAACTCTCACATCATGAGGAGCCTTTGAACACCGAAATTTCCTACCCACCACCCCAAAAAAACCACACCAAAACCAAAAACACCCCACACTTTTTCCTTCCATATAGATGGCGAAGACTGAGTAGACTTGGGATTCAGAGGGTTAGCTCACATTTCACCATAGCCAGGGAGAGTATCTGGGAGTGATCAGACAGATAATTGCTCTGCTTCGAAAAGCCAGGGCAGCTACTGGTCACCCCAAAATTAGATATACGACTAGACATACAATCTGATATAATGTGTTTTACAGGTAGATTTTAAAAATTATTTATCTCATATACTAAGAACGGCACTTTTTTTTTAAACTGATACTCAGAGAATGGTCCTACCCCAAGAACTTGGCTGGCAAAAACTGAAGGTATTTAAAAGTAAAACAGACTCAACAGAATCCAGCATTCCCCTCCTTTTCCAAGCTGTGTTTACTCTTGGGGCAAAGACTACACGGGGACCACAGAGAGGTATAAAACTTGTTTTTTATCAAAGTCATCAGTTCTGACATGTTAGAGGAAGGAATGCACAGACATTAGTGGGGGTGGGGTACCGAGCAGGGGAGACAGAAAAGAGAGTGAGTTTTCCCTTACTACAAACTTTCTTACCTCTAGTTCTTTGGATTCAAACTCACTGAATGAAATCAGAGATAGAAAAATAAAATGAAAAGGTATAAGATCCTAGTGGTCTTAATCATATACTTCAGGGAAGTATAACTATCAGAAACTTCTCAAAGATCCAATTTATAGTCAACAGGGCAAAACACCAGCATAAATGCTGACATAGCATCAAAAATTTCATCTTGCTTCCCCAAATGTTTAAAGCCTTTCTTCTTAAAGTGTTCAATTTATATTCCTAACATTTCTTATCCAATTTTTTCCTCATATATAGCTAGGTAAAAAGTGTATGTTTGAGGGTTAGGGTGTAGTGGGAGGGCAGAAGAAGTTGAGCAAAAAAACCCTGACTCCTATTTCTCTAGTTAAAATTAGAATAGATTTTCAAGAGCCATGGGCAGGAGAGAGAAAAATTCCATTCTGCCTCTTTGCTCTTCCAAATTCCTATAGCCAAGTGGTTCAACAGCAGTTGAATGGCAAACATAATGACATCATTGATTGGAACCATAATAGAAGGGAGTGAGAAGAGCGGGTGGGGGGAAAGTGGGAAGGGAGGGAGGTGAAGATGTATTTGTGTTACAGACAAAAGACAAGTTCTGTTCCTCAGCAGGGACAAATGA
This sequence comes from Equus quagga, assembly GCF_021613505.1. Lineage (NCBI taxonomy): Eukaryota > Metazoa > Chordata > Mammalia > Perissodactyla > Equidae > Equus > Equus quagga. The sequence continues at coordinate 12,311,432 of NC_060267.1, read as the reverse complement.
AGAACCAGATGAGGGGATAAACTGAGGTCAGAGAGTTTCCCCTATTGTTTCCTCTTTAAACAGTTCCTTCACCACTCCCTCAATGTTTGTTCCAACGGGCGGGTGTAGAAACAGCAGTATATGTGTTTTATCTTGGAAGGGGAGAGGCAGAAGAAAAAAATGCCAAATATTTACTTTCAAATTATTATGAATTAGAAAGGGATTTAAAGGAATGGTTAAATTTTGGTTGGGCCCTAAAATGCTCCAAGAAATGGTGAAGACTATGTGGGGTTGGGTCTTGGCTTTTCCTGAAATTCATACTCTTTGATAGCCATGCTCAACTGCTATCTCTGTCTACTACATATATAACCCATTCTTATCTTCTTTTCTTGTTGGTTAATGTAAGTCAAAAGAATATAATTTTTCAAGTGGAAGAAGCATTTTTGGGAAAAATGACAATCTAGGATGAAGGGAAGGGAAATTCCCCCGAAAGCCCTCGATCAATGAAATACAATGACTAAGAGGATCTACACTGAAGTTTTTCCATGTATAATCCTACTATCTGCATTTTTCTTGGTCTCATGGGACCCCATGAGAAAGGGGCATAGAGATTAAGTGCTGCACTTGGCCTAGGTACTGCTACTTGAGTATATTTGGATGGAAAAGAACCCAAATCTACTCAGCAGGCTACCTTTCCAACTTATCCTGAGGTCTATATCTTCTACCACTACCCCTTAAAAAAATATTCTAACAAACTCCTTATGGTTTCTCAGGTTCTTACAGTTCCATGTTGGCAATGTCCTATGCATGGCCCCACAGTTCTTCCTTTGGAAAAGGTTTGTATACACATAGCTAAACTCTCTAACAAATCCCAATTACAGACCCTCTGAGAAGGCTGGTGACCAACTTCTAAATCCACAGCATGAACTTCCTTCTCTCCACATTCTAAGAGTTAACCTCTATACCAAAACTCACTACTGAAGGGGAGGAACAAACAAATATTTCTCCATTTATTTCAGATGGTGGAAGGGAATCTAGATAGAATCAACAGGCTTTCCAGAATAGAGTGAATGGAGACCAGCCTGCCATCAGTTAGCCATAACAAAATTTGTATGCTAAGAGACATTGGTGTCCTGCTGTGCTTGGACTTGACATTTTGTCTCAGCTTCCTTTCTGCTATCTCAACACATTCATTAACAAGCTCCTCAAAAACAAGGCAAGTCCAATATCTCTCTCACTCTGAAGTGGTTCATCCCCAATCAACGGCGAGCAAAACTATATAATTATACAAAAGGCTCACGAAACTAATCACTGCAGCGACCCAAGAATCTTCTAGCTATCAGGCTCAACAACAAGAAGATGGTCAGTGGAGGAATATTTAGTTTGTTTTCAACCTTTTTATAGTCTGACACTGTAACACAGACCACAACCATCAGGGAAGAAAACTGTCAAAAATTACAAACCTTGGAAAAGTAGCCTTCAGGGGTTACAGGCTTTAAAACAACTCATGGTCACAGTTACTTATATGAAAAGCTACAAGTAGGGAAAACCCAGCAATATTCTAGTAGAGAAGTTAGGAAGATGTACTAAGGTCAATAGCAATACAAATGCCTGTATTTTCTACTACTAATCAAGACTCGAGAAGCAGTAACACATGCCCCTCACATTCTCAGGGAGGGAGAAGAGTATAAACCACACCCAGTTTTCTGCTTAGTGCCTAGGCCTTTTTTTTTTTTTTTTTTTTTTAATACTTAACCTAGCTGGATTTCCTGTAACTTCCTGAAATACCAAGTTTCACTTTCCCAGATGTGCCAACACTGAGGGTGGGGGGGAAGCCCACCCAAATAAGCTACATTAGTTAACACTACAATTCTAAGCCCAGACTTAGTTTTTTACCAAAACTAATGTCCTATGGCCATCACATATTAACTGAGCTGGTTTCCTATCTAGTGCCTCTATCCGTCTCTCATTCCTTTCAGAGATGAGTTTCCTACGTGCCAGGCCAAGTCCTGTCCTTCGCCAACAGGACTGACTCAAATACTACTTCTCTTGGGAGGCATGAAAAACTAACTTGACACAGAAAAAAAACGACCAGTCAAGCACAAGACTGAAAACCTAGCTGGTGATCAATCAGAACCAACCAGGCAGAGGTTATTTATCTGGGTTTTGTTTTGTTTGAGGGGGTGGGAGGTTTCTCAGCCCACAGTCACCATTAGGCTTATACGAGAAAAGGCATGCCATTCTATCCTCAAAAAGTCCAAAGAGTTGCAGGGGACAATTTACAGCCTCTCGTGTAAAAAATGTCTATAAATGCCAGTGCCATTCTTTGCCCTGTCACTTCCCATTATCCTAAACCAACAAGATTCTATTCACTAAGACTTGAGCTGGAAACACGAACGGACAAGTCTTTCTTGGGCAAGGGGAAAGGGGGAAGATGATTGAGCGGGGGAGGGATGCCAGATTTCTTTAAGGTTCTGTATACTGCCCAATGTGTATAGTATACTAGTGGAGCTGAAAACTGAAATATATGAGCAGTCATGCAAAAGTCAGCTTAGGAAGAACAGCAGAAATTTGGTATGTTCCTATTTGTAATATGCTCATATTAATATAAATCTAAAATATGAAGAGGAAATGATCAGATTGTGACAGTTAAAAAAATTAATCAGTCATAAACATTAATGATCCATGGCTCACTTCCTCTCACACACTTTCTCTGTTTATCATATACACTGGTCTGTAGTGGAATCTACCAAAGATAAATCAGTAAGCAATCAGGGCTTTAAGCTGGATCAAGCAAACACAAACCTTGTACAACAGAGATGACAGGAAGTAGGTTTCTCATTGCCCTTTTTAGGATACTAGAATTAAGAAGACGTAACTCCACACTACCTACTAACCTCCACTATTTGCACCATATGTAACTGAATGAGATCTGTGCCTAGATAATTGTAAAACTTAAAGACAGGCAACCAAATTATATAGGAGGAAGCTATATTGGAACCCAGGATCATAGGATGAGAGAGACAGAAGTGTGCTGATCTGGCTGTTCCATAAATACAAACTTAATCATGTCACTAACCTTGGCCAACCAAATACTAGGTAGCAAATCATCTCTGGTAGACAGAGGACAGTTAAACACAAGACTCTGAGCCAGGCAACTCTTACTGAGAATGTAGCAGCCAGTTGTAATTTCAAGATTTGGGTCTAGAGCACCAAATTCCAGAAAAAAAAAGTTACTTGGGAAAAAAAAGAACATTTCCTTTTCTTATCTCTTACTCCCTTTCCTCAATTTCTGTCCTTTCACAGATTCACTCTGAAACTATTTGTATTCTACAAGTAGTAAAAAATTCTAGACTACAGAAACGGTGGTCCAAACATGTGGTCTGACAAAGGATTTCTACGCTACTCTCAAGTGTGAAAGCTGTGTGGAAGACAAAAGCTAGACTCGAGTTATCCAATACACATATGGCTATTTAAATTTAAATTAATTAAAAATTCAGTTCCTTAGCCACATAGCTACATTTCAAGTGATCAATAACCACATGTGGCTTTTGACGATTGTATTCGATAATAGAGATTATTCAATAGAACAATATTCTTTAGAATATTCTAATTCTAAATTCTAATATTTAGAATTTAGATATTCTTTAGAATCATCACAGAAAGTTCTATTAGTGTGGTCTAGACAGCAAAATGTCAGCATTTCTGTGACATTTTAATGGTTTATGGGGCAAATCAGAGCAAACTGTTGAAATTAGGATGATTCTGAAAATCAGGATTTATGATCAATGTAAATGGAACCTATACTCAGAGGACATCTGAAATTTCAAGTAATTTAACACCGATGTGACACTCTTATTATATTTTACGAAAGTACCCCTCTGCAATGAATCAGAAAATTTTAGGAACTAGTCTTTTGCCCTAGAATTTGAGAAACACTACTCTAGAACATATTATGACAATGAATTGGTATCAGAGAACAGAGCTCACAGAGTTCTGCCAATTACCATTATCTGATTACAACCCTTCAGAGATTTAAAATGTGAACTGAAATCTTATCAATGATGAACTAAAACACAGAAGTTAATTGACTCAATTAAAGTCACAAAGCCAGCTAGTCAACAGAACTCTAACTCAAGAAGGAAGAAAACTAACATATTTATTGAGGGTCAAAGTGTCCCTGTTAGGTAATTTCAAATATACAATTATTTATTCTTCACAAACATGGTCTTGTTTTATAGATGGGGACCAAAGAAGTTTAGTAATTTGCTCAGTCACAAAGTTAATAAATGTATCTCTTCACGTTTTACTCAGCCTCCTGTGGATTAAAAACGAAAACAAGTCAAATATGGACAAAGATTCGAGAGCAGGGAGAGAAAAGGCTGATATCCCTGTAATGAAATGCTCTCAAAAAAACTCAGGTGGACAGTACATAGTGAGGGACAAATTCTTCTCAGGAATGTGTCCATACGAGCTAAGGAGGAGATTATGGTGTTCAATTTTGTTAATTTTGATGGAACAAATACATACAATTCCCTAGAGGAGTGAAGTTATTATAGCTGACATTCTCAGACACCTAGTCCTCATATACAAAAGGAGATAGATGAGAACCAAGGCCACAGATCCAAGGCACCCTTCCCCTTGGCCATCTAGCAAAACATAAATGACTTTTGGTTTATAATAATTCTTCCCAATTATGTGAAATATGGTTTAAGAATCACACACTCTGCCTACCTCTCAACTCCTAATTTTTCTAAAATTTCACATAAACCAGTAAATACTCCTATTGAACAACTATGGTCTCAGCATCAAGCTGGGACACAGACTTGATGTTATATTTCTGGTAAACATCAAAAATGCTAACATAGGGTCTGGCGCCGTGGCAGAGTGGTTAAGTTCGCGCACTCCACTTCAGCGGCCCAGGGTTTCATCGATTCGGATCCTGGGCGGGGACCTGGCACTGCTCATCAGACCATGCTGAGATGGCGTCCCACATAGCACAACCAGAGGAACTCACAACTAGAATATACAACTATGTACTGAGGGGCTTTGGGGAGAGGGAAAAAAAAGATTGGCAAGTTGTTAGCTCAGGTGCCAATCTTAAAAAAAAAAAAAAAAAAGGTAACCTAGGGCCCTGTCCTGTGGCCGGGTGTTTAAAGCTTCACGTGCGAGCCAGCCCCGTGGTACAGCAGTTAAGTTCGCAAGTTCCACTTCTCAGCGGCTGGGGGTTCACCAGTTCGGATCCCAGACTGCAGACATGGCACCACTTGGCACGCCATGCTGTGGTAGGCGTCCCACGTATAAAGTGGAGGAAGATGGGCACATATGTTAGCTCAGGGCCAGTCTGCCTCAGCAAAAAGAGGAGGATTGGCAGTAGTTAGCTCAGGGCTCAACTTCCTCAAAAAAAAAATAAAATAAAATAAAGTTCCACGTGCTCCGCTTCAGTGGCAAGGGTTAGCAGGCTTGGATCCCCACCATGGACTTACTCCACTCACCAACTACGCTGTGGGGGTGTCCCACATACAAAAAAAAAAAAAAAAATAGAGGAAGATTGGCACAGATGTTAGCTCAGGGCTAATCCTCCTAAAGCAAAAAATAAAATAAAAAGAGGAGGATTGGCAACAGATGTTAGCTCAGGGCAAATCTTTCTCAGGAAAAAAAAAGGAACCTAAAGGGAAAGAAGGTGGAGCATAGTTGTGTGCAAGGTTATCAGTCCCATAGGGGCACAACAAGTGGTTACTTTTTAGAGCTCAGGTTTCTTTCCTGAGCAAAAACAACCAGTCAGTTCAGTTTTTTCCAATGGATTTCCAGAAAGCTAAATGTTTCCATATTCAAGTGGGAAATGATTTTTTTTAAATGATCAGTTTTTCTGGTTTGAAATAGTCTTCCCTTAACCCTGCCACCACTTCAACAACCCAGAAACATGATCTCAATCTCATAGAAGAAAAATTATGAAACTATCTGCTCTAGGCAAACAGGAGAATCCTTAGCATTTTCTCCAACATGCATAGCAAAACTCCAAACATAACAATGCCCTGTAGAGCTGATCAGCCCACAGAGTATGGTGTCACCAAAGCCATCTTGCTTAATAAACTAAACAGTATCAGTTAGGAGAGACACAGAAAGAATGAAATAACTTTCTCATTTTTGTTCTTCCAAACTTTGTTTCCAGGTACCCTTGACCTAAAGACAGGACCGTCTTCTCCTGATTATTTAATTTCTATTATGCCTATATCAGAAGTTAAAGCAGATGTAACAAGTTTTAACGTCACTGAATTCAACATCTTAAGCAAGAGAAATACAGATCATGCTCTTGGGCTGGCCCAGTGGTGCAGCGGTTAAGTGCACACGTTCTGCTTCGGCAGCCCGGGGTTCATAGGTTCAGATCCCGGGTGCAGACATGGCACCGCTTGGCATGCCATGCTGTGGTAGGCGTCCCACATATAAAGTAGAGGAAGATGGGCATGGATGTTGGCTCAGGGCTAATCTTCCTCAAAAAAAAAAAAAAGATCATGCTCTAACAGCCTGGGTGGAAGCTATGAAAACAATCTGCAGAAAAAAACAATTAGCTTTGTGAAACAATTCCTGTAGTATAATCAATAGTCAGTGACAGGAGGTGATAGTCAAAGGACTGTGTGAAATGAAGTGCTGAGTAGCCAGCTATATACTCAGGACAGTCAGTTCCAGCCTATGTAGCCCCCAAGCTGCTCTAATGTTGCAAAAACAGTATCTTACCTTTCTGGAGATTGAAGAGACATTCAAACCAAATCTTTGAGCTCTTTCCTTTAGCTTATCCAGGTTAACCTATAAAAACACAAGCGGAAAAAAAGACTCATATTAGAAAAAAACAAAACAGATAATATGGTCGAGATAGAAACTATGGTCCAAAGCTAAGAGTTCAAATAAGCCTATAACATCAAAGATACCCTATGTGCCAAATTAGGAAACTAGGCAGCATCCATCCATGCTGCTAATTATTAAAGGCCTCTTCTGGAATGCAGTGAAAGATTCAGCCCTGCCTCCTTCATTCATCAAAGGTGGCAAGAGCATCACGAGGGTTTAAGATCAAAGTAGGCCAAACACCACTTGAAAAAGCAAACAAATGTCTAAATCATCACCTCCAAACAAGTCCATCATTCACAGCTCAAAATCATTAATTCCTATTTATAGTCTAAATAGTTCTTAACTCTATCTCCTACCAAAGAGAAACTATCACTGCCGCTCTCCTTTCTTCACAAGACATACGTACCAGCAGTACCAACTCAATTTTCTCCCTTCCTTTTTCTAGGAAGCCTTGATATATAAGACTTATTATCATACGATTATTTGGGACACTTTCATTGTTACTACCACTACTACTACTATTTCACCTTCACTTACAATATGAACTGTAACTTGAAGGGCAGGATTTCATTAAGCTGACCATATTTCACCACATTTGTTTCCATTTTCTGAACATGCCAATTAGTCACAATGGTCCAGAAGGTGTCTTATTCTACTAGTCTTTATTCTCTTGATATTATATTTAACAGGTAGTGTTGAAAAAGACCCATATCCACAAATAGAGCTCGTAAGTTGCTCCCACAAATTCTTTTGTGATAATTAGGAATTAAACATTATCCAAAGCCAGTGGACAAGGCCTCTAATACCATAAAACAAAGAGTTATATGGATTGTCCTGCAGCTAACAAAGTCTACGCATTTTTTCAAGAGGAGTGGTAGGAAGATGTCTATAGCGACTTTGAATATGCAGCAATTTTCCTGACTTCTCAGTACCTCGAATAATTCTTTTTATTCAGGACATAAAACACTGTACTGAAGACAGTGACCAAACTCATATGATCTCAGAGTTTCCTCTGATCTGGGGAGGAGGAGTCTCTAACTTTAAAACTAACCATACAGTGTTAAGATTTGGCTCTCAAGGATATAAAAAAATATTTCTTACCATAGGCTTGGTGTCAGATGACAGGCCTAAAGAAGCAAATAAAAAAAGTTTTATTTAATATTTTTAAAAGTAACAGAGGAAGTTGACAGTCTTCAAATCAAATTAGACAGCATAGAAATAGTATATAGGACAAATGTCCTTTCTCAGATGATGAGAAAGAAAAGGCAGAGATTGCATCTAGAGATCATGTCTGCATTCACTGCTGATGGAACATAAAATGGTGCAGCCACTTTGGAAAATAGTTTGGCAGTTCCTCAAAAAGTTAAACACAGAGTAAAGTCTTCCTTTGAACAAGATTTAAAGAGTACTTTATTTAACAGCTGTCTTTGCTATATATGAGCTGTGCCTTTTAAATCTGTTAAGGAATACCCTCTAAAAAAACTTAAAAAAAAAGAAAAAGAAAAAAGTTAAACAGTTACCATATAATGGTAGTCATATAATTACTATAGCAATTTCACTCCACTCCTAGGTATATGTCCAAGAGAAATGAAAACATACATCTACACAAAAATATTGTGTATGAATGTTCACAGTAGCATTATCCATAATAGCCAAAAAGTGAAAAAACCCCAAATGTCCACCAACTGACAAAGGGACAGATAACATGTGGTACATTACACAATAGAATATTGTATCATCCAACAGTAAAAAGAAATGAAAATACATGCTACAACATGGATGAACCCTGAATATAGTATGCTAAGTAAACGAAGCCAGTCACAAAAGACCACATAGTGTATGATTTCATTTATATGAAGGCAAATTTATATATAGAGAAAAAAATTAGTGGTTGCTTGGGGGGGAAGGGGAAGGGAATGGAAAATAACTGCTAATGGGTATAGGGTTTCTTTTTGGGGTAACGAATAGGTCCTCAATTTAGACTGTGATGATGGTTGCACACCCCCATGAATATATTAAAACAAAAACCACTGAATTTTATACTTTAAATGGATGAATTGTACAGTATATGAATTATATCTCAATAAAGCTGTTGAAAAAAAGAAAGGGAGCGGGCTGGCCCCATGGCCGAGTGGTTAAGTTTGCACGCTCCACTGTAGCAGCCCAGGGTTTCGCTGATTCGAATCCTGGGCACCAACGTAGCACTGCTTGGCAAGCCATGCTGTGGTAGGTGTCCCACGTATAAAGTAGAGGAAGATGGGCATGGATGTTAGCCCAGGGCCAGACTTCCTCAGCAAAAAGAGGACAATTGGCAGTAGTTAGCTCAGGGCTAATCTTCCTTCAAAAAAAAAAAAGGAGCGACAGACAGACATCACATCTAGGCAAAAGAGCAGAGCTACTATCAAAATGAGTTATCACAACCTATGTGCTAGAACTGTTAGGAGTTTTTATGTTCTCACTCATAAAACAATACAATTGGCCCTCCATATCCATGAGTTTCCTATTCACAGATATGGAGGGCCACGGAGGGCCACATATATTCATTGTTCAGACTATGCCATTTTACATAAGGGACTTGAGCATCCAGGAATTTTGGTATTCACAGGGGTTCCTGGAACCAATCCTCCAGGAAACTGAGGGATGACTCTTCTCCCTTTTAAATGTCGTCAAATTCTATACTTTCTAGAGCTACTCTGAAGTTCTAGGATGTCAGAATTATATGAATACAGCAAATGTTATCTATACAATATTTTACTGACCTGGTTTCCTTTTCAAAGTATTAATTTTAAATTTTGTCTTTCCTCAAACAGCACCATCTAATCTTTAATTAATTTTGTATCATCACCAATCCTAATATATCTCTCTTGATATAAGTAAAAGTCAGAAAATATCTTGTCTCTAAAACACGTAGTGTTAGTGGCCAGAATTTTGCTGGTCTTTTAAAAAGCACAGCAAAACACTACAAGATCTTTGGAGGACATTTTCTTAACACACTTGAAACTACTGATAGGTCACTAGGAAGACTAGACTGGATTAAGAGACTACATTTAAATTTTAAGTCTCTGAGAATATGGAGTATCTATGTTCTTTTTATAAATAATCACCTTTTTCCCTAATTTATTACAAAAATGCATATTTACTGTAGAAATTTAAAAAACTTAGACAAGCAAAAAGTCGCTTAAAATTCCACCAACCAGAGAAAATGAGTATCAACAATTTAGTATATATCCTTCTAATCTTTTTTCCCCATCCATACATTTTTGTTACTAAAATAGGACCATACTGCTAATATAATTTTATGTTTTTTCCACTTAATATCTTTCTCACAAATATTCTTCAAAATCATTTTTAACATCTGCATGGTCTTCTACTATACTCTGGTACACATTTATTTAACCAAATCTCTATTGTATATTACATTGTTTCCAGTTATTGATTATAAATAACCCTGTGATAATCCTTGTGGCTAAGTCTTTAAGCATATCCAAGATTATTTCCTTGTAAATTCCTAAAAGTAAGATTGTTGAGGTAAAAGATTCTCTCGCTTCTCTTTTACCACTCACACTAGGCAGTATAACACTGAACAGGTACAGAACAATTACATGCTAATTTGAGACACCAGAATAAGTAAGCAAGGCACTAGAAAATTCTCTGAAGACATCCAAGAAAAGGAAAACAAACGTGGGCACTTTCTCTTATTCTCATTAACTTCAGTACCTTCTCTAAATTGCCCAGGAAGGCTTAAGTATCATTTTACGTAAAGCAAAGAGGTGAATGTTATAACCTCTAAAAGGCTTCTAGAGCTAACAAGTTTACCTTAATTTGGAGAAATGAAAACTGTTGTGACAGAAAAGTAAGAATATAAAGATAACTTTCTCTGAAGAATCTGTATTCTTACCTTTTGATGGAACTGAAGAAATCCCAAATCTGTAGAAAGAAAAACAAGCTAAATTTTAGGAAGTTGTTCACACTCCTGGTTGTCTGTCTCCGTGTCAAGTGTACATATGGCACTTCTTGCTTGTGATCTCAGGCCTTGCAATCATTAGCTAATTCTAACAACTCCATGAAAGAGGTTGAGTTTACTCTTTTTCTCACCAAGAGTCCAGAGAATAAGCTAAAAGGAAGCCTTATCAGAACTGGGAGTAGCAGTTAATTCCTGACTTTTACCTATTACAAAAACCCTGCTTCATAATAAAACCCAATCCATAGCTACGACATCTAAATTAGCAGAGACATTCTGAATAGAGCCAAAGGAGTGTTTCTTTTCAGCAAGGCCTCTATTCTATTTAAAATCAACAATTATAGTTAAAATCTAGGATCACATCCCCATACCCTCATACTATCACTATCTCAGGTCTAAAAGGCTGGGGACACTCACCTAGCTGCCCGGGCAGCTTTCTTACTCTCCAAGCTCACAGGTACATTGAATCGTTCAGCTCTCTTCTGCATTCTCTAAGTGATAACGGACAAAAGAAGGGGAAGAGAAAAATTCAATTTCTGGTTTCCTTCTTTTAAAGGAAAATTTGTTTGAGGTGTGTATCTTTAGAACATCAGGAGTAATTTCTTAAGGTCTAAATTGAGAATACTGACAATCCTAGAGGATATCAGTTTGTATCCATCCTAGGGCTTAACTCAACAACCCTTTCCAGAAAGCAAACACAAAAAGACTATTATTACATTCATGTCCTCAAAAACAAAAGGAAAGGAATAAAATAAAACCCACATTCTGCACGAAGCCAAGAAGACAAAAGCTGTGTTTGGTTGACCTTTGAAAAGGGATCAAAGGAACAGCTTGGTTCCAACACTAGTGGTACTCTTTTAGTCAGAAATGAGGCAGCATTGTCCTATACCATCTCTACTTGAAAAGAACACAGATCTCAACTGGAACCTAGTTTCTGAGATCACGAGACAAAATCCAGAGAAATTTTAATTTCACCAGCTACTGAGAAGTAACTTAAGAGTGACATCCCCCCTTGTTACTTTTCATCTCTTTCAAGGTACAATCCTCCCAAACTCTTAACTTTAGTTTGTAAGCATCTTAGAAAGTTACCATGAAGACATAATACTATACACAAAAAGACTAGGGCTTCAAAGGTGACTATGCCAGCCCAAACATTTTCCCAAATATAACTGGTGGAAAAATATGTCAAAAAGGGCACAAAGGGTGAAGTGGTGTACCCACAACATGACTAACAACAATGTACAACTGAAATTTCACAAGGTTGTAAACTATCATAATCTTAATTAAAAAAAAAATGCTAAACAAAAAAAAAAGTGTCAAAAGATTTTTGTGACCAAAATTTGTCAATACTAATTTTCTGCCTATGAGTTAATTTTTAAAGTGATGGTACAGACAGAAATAAAGAGCAAGAAACAGAGAGATACATGTAGAGATTGCTCTTCTACTATGGAGTAGAATACCTACCTCAGTCTGCGGTATTTCAGATGTAATTTTTACCACTTTCTTCTCTGCTGCCCTAGAAAAGAGATTTTAAAAATCAGAAAACTAATATTCTGAACTAAAACCTTCGAATTCTATAAGAATTCACCTGAATCATGTCCTCTGTCCCATCTCCCTGTCTCACCCCTTAGTCCAAAAACACATGAAGCCCATTAGAACTTCAGTTCCCTGAACTGTCATCTATTGATAAAAGTTCAAATAGACTAACTTACTTTGCTAAAGCATAAGAAAGCAATCAGGAAAGACGTCTGGTTAAATATATTGGGGCTGAAGGGAAATACTCAAAGGACACCAGAAACCATTTCATTTACTTTTAGGAACTTTAAATTTATTTCTGGACTAATGACTATTCCTCCAACCCTCATTTAAATACCAGCTCTCAACTTTCATCACAACAACAACTAATGAGTGCTCTACAGCTCTGGTTTTCTTCTTTTACAAATCTCTTACTTCTCCCATGGGGACTGTAGCTCCAGCTGGAATAGTCAAAGTGGGACAAATAAAAATGCCGAAGGGAATAGGAAGAAAAAAGGCTAAGGAAAGTTTGAATTAGGAAAACATGGTAAGTTACTAGTCAAAAGGTTTAAGGGAAAACAAAAGAGGGGGGACCATAGGGGCGGGAGGCAAAGTTCGGAAGTACCCAGAATAAATGGAAGGGCATTAACCCTCCACCAAACAGCTCCCATAAAACTGTGGGTCATAACCAGTCTCATTAAGGTCCCTCATTTAGAGACATGGGCGGCTTTTGTTCCAATATCCCGGACACTTTTCCCATTTGATGCCCTGAAAGGTAGTAATGGTTTAATGGCATTTTCAGAGGAAGCAATTCTGGAACAGGAACTTACTTCTCTCCTCCATCCTTTTGTTGGAGGTCCTTGGACTGACAGATAAGCAATGGGTGCCCCCTGCTGACCATAACTAAGACTTACAATATTTAACTGCCTTGGCTGGGGAAAATTTGAAGAAAAAAAAAAAAAATCAAACTGGAAACAGAGGTATATTTTTGGAGAACATCAAGCCAAAGATTAAGAAAGAGGATCTCCTTTTGAATATTCAAAGGACCTAAATTAGCCCCGAATATTCTGACTTTTAAAGAAATTTCTGAATTCTTCCCACTTCCAGGTCATCCTTCCTTCCCCAACCCTCTCTTGTCTTGTTCTAGCAGAAAGGGTCACTGAAGTTTAATGTTTTAACTGAAGTCCAATGCCATTAAGAAAGCAGTCCTCTCTACCAACCTCAGGTTAATAATTTCCTCCACATTCCCATCCTGAAGCACCATCACTGCAGTAAACCTCAGGGCAGAAACGGAACCCCAGAGAGGAAGTTTCCTTCTGTTATGTTCCAACTCCCTCAGGCACAATTAAGCTCAACTAATAAGTAACACATTCTGGGAGTAATGAGAAATTTCTCTCCTATCCATAGTCACATGCAAAACATTCTCCAAACTATAAGGACCCAGAATCTCTGTATATACTTGAGTCTAACTACTAACTATCCCTCTAAAAAGCAGAATCACCACCCCCACACACTTTCAATTTCCTTGTTTAGAAATTCATTAATAAAATTAAAGTCCTTTAACCAAGAGAATTACAGATTTTATAAATTCTAAGGATAATGAACTTCTACACATTTTCAAACTTCATTAATTTTAACCCACACAAGCCAATTATCACTGTATTTATCTGATCTTCCTTCTTGCCCCAGAATTCCCCAAAACATCTTTATTTTAAAGTTATCCCATAAGCCATTTTCTCAAAGCATGTAAACCTCCTATGACGAAGATAACTAAAGAGCTTTAGAAAGCAGCAATATTTGACAAAATCTAATGAAACATTACATGCATATCCCCTGTAATGTATCAAATCCGTTACTAGGAATTTATCTTATGGACAAACCCGCATAAGTATAAAAACAGTTGCATAAGGACATACAGCACTGTAGTTTTTGCTATTATGAAGAATCTAAATGTCCATCAACAGGAGACTGGTGAAATTATTGTTCATCCATAGAATAAAGTACTATTAGCTGCTAGAAAGAGTGAGGTTCTAATTTGATAACTATCAAATCTGGGTGATGGGTAGATGGAGGTCTATCATCTCATAACTTCTGTATATACATGCGATTTCCCATGATAACAATCTAAAAAGAGACCCACCACTTACTGGGATAATTCTTCTTATTTCATAGGGGTGAGGTGAGGATTAAATGAGAATACACGCAAAACACTTAGAACCTTGCCTAGTACATAAGTAACAGTTAAATAAGGACATTATTATATGATGATATAGAAAGATCTCCAGATATGAAAAAACACAAGAAACCAACAATATGAATAGTGCGTGGACGTATATATCTATATACACATAAACACACACATCATATAAAATAGTCCAAAAGAGTATATTGAAAACCTCTGGGAAATCAGATGGGGGTGGACAAAGGGGAATTAAATTCTCAATTTATATACTCCTGTATGTACTGTTTCACTTTTTACCAGTACATATATTGTCTTTTATAACTAAGTACATTAATACAGCTATGAGGAACAAAAATGCTAAAAAGGACTACACTGTTCTTAATGTGCTGAAGTACAAGACAGCCAGACATTTGTGGAAAAACCCCAAATAAAAGATGTTTATGATCAACCTTGCAGGATGGTTTAAATAAATCAAGATCTAGTTTCCACTCTTGTACTTTGTCCTCTCCTCCTCCACTGTAAATCAAAAAGGAATAGAGAATACAGTGTTACCCGAGAGAGACATAACCTTTGCTAGCACCCTCCTCCTGAGAATCTGTATGATTCTCTATACAGACAGACACTCATCTACTTATGGTGGCACAACCAAGGCTAGAAGAATGAAACTTTGTGCTTGAAGTCTCCTGGTCCTAATTATCTATTACTAACCCAGAGACAAACTACTTTGCTTCACTACAACCATGTACTTGGAATGAAGTAGACACTTTTGAAAATGTATGATCTAATGGGAAATGAAAAACCCAATGGGAATGTATTAAGAGGTAAACGGAGTGAAACATTAAACCCCCCAAAAGCCTAGAACTGTCTGCTCTCTATTCAGATTATAAAAAAGGAATAGTTGTTACCACATCTAGAAGGACCCACAACTAAAATATACAACTACGTACTGGCGGGGATTTGGGGAGAAAAAGCAGAAAAAATAAAAAATTTTAAAAAGGGATAGTTACACAAATGTTGGAGAGGTTGTGGAGAAAAAGGAAGCCTCATACACTGCTGGTAGGAACGCAAACTGGTGCAGCCACTATGGAAAACAGTATGGAGATTTCTCAAAAAATTAAAAATAGAAATACCATATGACCCAGCCATCCCACTACTGGGTATCTATCCAAAGAACTTGAAATCAGCAATTCCAAAAGTCTCATGCACCCCTATGTTCACTGCAGCATTATTTACAATAGCCAAGACGTGGAAGCAACCTAAGTGCCCATCAACTGATGACTGGATAAAGAAGATGTGGTATATATATACAATGGAATACTACTCAGCCATAAAAAAGGATAAAATCATCCCATTAACAACAACATGGATGGAGCTTGAGGGTATTATGTTAAGTGAAATAAGCCAGATAGAGAAAGACAGTCTCTGTATGAGTCCACTCATATGTGGAAGCTAAACATGTAGACAAAGAAAACAGATGAGTGGCTACCAGGGGAAAGGGGGCGTAGGGGAGGGCACAAAGGGTGAAGTGGTGCACCTACAACACGACTGACAAACAATAACGTACAACTGAAATTTCTCAAGGTTGTAAACTATCATAACCTCAATAAAAAAATTTTTTAAAAAAGGGATAGTTACACATCAACAGTTTTTTCAGGGGGCTCTTCCTCTTTGACAGGCAGTTCTATGGGCTTTGGTTCTTCTTCCTAAAACCAATGAAACAAGATGGTTAACATAAATCAAGAGTAAACACCCATCAAGAATTATTTGAGAACTCCAAAATGAATCGGGTCTTTCAGAACCTTCATTCCCCCTCCATACACCCCTAACAAGTTAGCATTTAGCCGTCTAACGACTGATGTTAAGTAATGTGGCCAAGGTAGTGGCACATTGCCAGGCCAATGACAAATCTTACTCTCTCCAACTCACCTCTGTTTCATCTCCCAGTACATCTTCTTCATTTGCCTCCTCTTCAGCTAAAGAATATTAAAATATTCAGGTCAAGCCCTGCTACAACACCATCGTGATCACTGTACTTAGGCTAAAATTATTATCAGTGTGCTTTCCCAAAGTAAAATTCAATCATGAAGGGAGAACTGATGTTCATAAAATTTGCTCCATATGGAGAAGATAAAAGCATATTCTCTACCTAACATGAATGCAAAGTTGAACTCCAGTTGGACTGAAGAACTGAATGTGATGAGGTCGAACTATAACATTAAAAAAAGCAATGTGGGAGAGTATCTTTAAGATTTAGTGGTGGTTAAGGATTTCTAAAAAAACCCAGAAGCCAAAGAAATATGCAAAGTATTGCAGATTTTTCAAAACTAAGGAAAGACAACATGGAAAAAGAGAAAAATGACAAAGATGATACCTGTGTCTGAAACCAGTAAGGGAATAGTTACTAGAATATACAAGAACATAACATAGAATATAAAAGAAACGCCTGCAATCTAACAAGCAAATGATGGGAA
Organism: Equus quagga; assembly: GCF_021613505.1. Taxonomy (NCBI): domain Eukaryota; kingdom Metazoa; phylum Chordata; class Mammalia; order Perissodactyla; family Equidae; genus Equus; species Equus quagga. The sequence continues at coordinate 12,294,481 of NC_060267.1, read as the reverse complement.
CCCCAAGAGAAAAATGGGCAAAGGAGAAACCCAAAGAACCATGAATATAAGAAATGTTTAAACTTTTTAATAATTAGAGGAATGTAAACTGAAACTAACAGATTGGCAAAAATTAAGCCACTTGATAGGATAATGCCAAGTTCAGGTTTGTGGAGGAGATACAAGAACCCTCACATACTGATGACGAATGTATAAGTTATAGGGCAATTCTGGAAAACAATTTGGCAATGCTTAGTCACAGTAAATATACACTTATGAATAGATGTTAATTAGAAATCCCATTCCTGGGCATATACCCCAGAAAGACTCACATAGGAATAGAAGGGAACATGAAAAAAGTAATTCAGGAGGCAATATAGGTGTCTGTCACTGAGTGAATTAATTAAATGTGGTAGAGTCCATGTATCATAAAATATCATGCAGAAATTGGAATCAATAAACTAGATAACCACACAGCCACAGGCCACATGAATACATCTTTAAAAACAGATTGTGGGCCAGCACGGTGGCACAGCAGTTATTCGCACGTTCGGCTTCGGCTGCCCTGGGTTCACTGGGTCGGATCCCAAGTGTGGACCTACGCACTGCTTATCAAGTCATGCTGTGGTAGACATCCCATATATAAAAGAGAGGAAGATGGGCACAAATGTTGGCTCAGGGCCAATCTTCCTTAGCAAAAAGAGGAGGATTAGCAGTCGATGTTAGCTCAGGGCTAATCTTCCTCAAAAACCCAAAACAAAAAACCCAAAACAAAAAACCCAACATAGTACTTAGAGAAAAAAGTGAGAAATAAAATAAGGCTATTGCCTCATTGACAAGTATATAAAAATACTGTACATGAAACAACACTATATGGTTTACAAGGACAAAGACAAAAAATGTATATCACATTAGAATGGTTGCCTGAGGGAGTCGGGGTGGAAAGAATGGGAATAATAGGGAATAAACAAATAAAAATTTAGAGAGGGGACCTGTACAACCTGGGATGATAGTATGCCTCAAATGAAGTTGTGCTTGTTTTCTTTTTAAAAAGGCAAAATTAAAGACTGTCTAAGCTAGGAGAGACCAGAGATTACCCAGGTTTATGGATTTCAAGGGTGGAGACACTTGTCTCATTTCATAGATCAGAACAGACACTTAGCCATGTAAACAGTGACTGTCCAAAGTTACCTAGTAAATTTCTGGCATAAGAGGAAGAATTAGAATTCAAATCTTCCAATTTTCAGTTTAATGATAGCTGTTTTATCATACTTCCTTTTAACTAATTTCTTGAAATGAAATTATGTCTTAAAGTAAAGGGGACAGAGTATTTCTTTGCATTATAACCACTGTTTCGGATGACCAAGAGTTTTCTTGGTACAGTTAATTAGGAGCTTACATCACCAACAACCTAAAGGAAAAGAATATTTCATCTGGCAGAGCCTAAAAATTAATCCCCTCACTCACATCGCTCTTTGCCTCCACAAAGCACTCACCATGCTCTTCAAGATATGCCTGGAGCCTGTTGATGAGATCTTGTTTTATTCCCTTGGTCTCCAAACCACGAGCAAGACACTCCTGCTTTAGTTCGGCAAGCTGAGAAAAAAGAATAAAGCTTTTCTTCAGTTAACAGAATGAACCTTGTGGGGGAAAATAAGAGATAGTTCTCCCAAGGAAGAAAAAGAAAAGAAAGTTCAATCCCAAACTACTCTTAATCCCACCAAACCTCTAGGTCCTCAAAGATGGTCCACTGCCCCCTAACGATATTCAATATGCAAGAGGACTTTTCTAACAGATAGTGAAAAACAAACATCCTATTTTAGTAAAATTCTGATTTATTCATGCAACTATTTATTATTACAATTCTTTAGATATTTCTGAGGGGAAAAAAGGGTTTTTTTCTTCTCCTGAAAAATCACTTTACCAGCTGGTATACGCAAAGAATGAATCTTTAAGTAGAAAATCCAATTATCTAAAAGAAGATTCTTCTTAATATCTATTTTCCCAGATCCTTTACTACAATCTACCATATACGTGCAAACAAGTCTGACCTAGAATCAGGTGATGTGTTGGCTAGCTTAATGTCAACAGTGAATCAATGAAAGGATCTATGTCAAAATGGAAAAAAAAACATCTAATGGCATGCCAGAGAGTTCTCTTGAAGATTTTCTTTCTTTCTTTTTTTGAGGAAGATTAGCCCTGAGCTAACATCTGCTGCCAATCCTCCTCTTTTTGCTAAGGAAGACTGGCCCTGAGCTAACGTCTGTGCCCATCTTCCTCTACTTTATATGTGGGACACCCGCTACAGCATGGCTTGACAAGCAGTGCAAAGGTGTGCACTCATGATCTGAACTGGTGAACCCCGGGGCTGCCGCAGCGGAACATGCGCACTTATTGCGCACTTAACCACTACACCACTGGGCTGGCTCCCTATTGAAGACTTTTAAACCAGCAATTTGACTAAAGATATAACAGAGATGTTTATCAACTTTGCAGATAATACAAGGAGGAAGAATTGATAGATTACTGACAGAACTAATGGGGAGGGGGGCAGCGATGCTCTTCAGGGAGAACAATGAGCCAAAATGAAGATTCAATTCAGAAAGAATAAAGTGTATGTATAAAGTTCTACACTTATATTCAAAACAAATTATTCAAAAACCAGATGAGAAGATGTGGCTCAAGAGTAACTCAAAGGATAAAGACCTCAGGGTTTTTGATGATTACAAGTACAAAGAGGGCTAACAGTATGATTTGCCACCAAAGTAATTCTAGTTTATGGGTAACTGAAAAATAGAATCTATATTAAATGATGTAATAGTCTTACTGGGCTCTATTAGATTCTTATTTTAAGAAGCATAACGACATGCTGATCCAAGGAAAAGAGGCAGGGAAAAAAATGCTCCAGAAATCCTATATGCAGACCAATACACAAGTAGATGTTTGGCCTGAAAGAATACCAGTTTTGAAGTACAGATCTAAGACCACCCAGTAGAAGTTAGAAAGCATATTCCTATAGAAGAAAGAACTTTACAACTTTTAAGGGAATATGCTGGGCATCTCTAGAAGGTTTTCAATCAAGGGAGGATTTGGAAATGGAGAGGAGAGCTTTTCTTCCTCCACAATGATTGGGCAGATGGGGCATTGAGTGAGTGGGGCAGGCAGGAAGGGATACTGTGTGGAGAAGTGTCCTGCTCAACAAGCCAACAGCACTCTCTACTGAGAAACATGCTAAGTAAACCCACTAAAAGTATGGAGTGGCTGCACAGCATAACATGGCCTCTTAAGTCAGACTACCTGGGTTCAAATTCCAGCTTGACCATTTACAGCTGTGTAACCTTGGGTGAGTAACTTAACCTCTCTGTGCCTCAGTTTCCCTTGAAATGGGGATAATGCAACAGCACCTATAGCATAGCATTGTTATGAAGATTAAGCCAGCAAATATTTGTAAAGCATTTAGAATAGTACTTGGCAGCTAGTCAGCACTTCATAAGTGTTAGATACTGACACTGCATCAAGGATTAGACACAAGATTAGACAGAATCATTTCTTCTCATATTTCTGAATTTCACAAATCAATAAACTTTAAAGAGGTAGGCTGATAGGGTTGCTGACTTTTTACAATATTCCAACCAGGTCATGGACTGATGCCTTTGTAAAAAAAAAAAATAAAAACCAGTCACTAGAAAAATGATGATGCACTTGGATGAAGCAGTGATGTCAAACTGCTATAGGTTTCTAAAAGCTTACTCAATTTTTTTTACTTATCTCATCACTAACCAGTAACAAACAGATGGTTCATGGACCAGCACATGCCTGCAGACCATACCTTGAATAGTAGTAATCTAGAATCTAGACTCTAAGTGATCCTAAGGTCTATTTCTTAAGTAAGAATCTCAATCTTTCCCACGTTGGCACTTTATTTTCTTTCAGCTTCCTGGAGAACAAGTCTTTTGATTTCAGTTACACTTTAAAAACTTCTCTTGGTTTGTTATAAACGTATTATGTTCACTGTAGAATAGTTTAAAAATTCTGAAAAATATAGAGGAAAATAAGTCTTTTCTAACCCCAGCACTTAGAGATCACCTAACATTTTAAACATATCATTTGTAGTATGTGTATATGTATATATGTGTGTGGGGGGGTGGGTTTGGAGGGTGTTGGTTGTTTCTTTACAAAGCACTATAGCTGCTTTATTTCCTGTAATTCCTAATCTTCCCTCAGAAGCTTCCATTCCTCCACCCCCCCTCCCCCGCCCCGATCCCTTGGGTTTAAGCAACATCTTTTGGTAAATATTCAGGCAATTCAAAGTTCAACTCTAATAGAGTTGTTCCTCCCTTCTCCAAAATTGTGCCTAGATATAGGCAAAAGTTTACAAAAATTTCCAGATAACAGGAAAATGGACAGCCAGTGACAGTTTTTGCATAGGATGCTGATCTAGTATGGTCTCATCTAGACTTGGAGCTGACTGACTGGTACAGTTGGTTGTTTAGTGTGGAGAGCACCCATCACTGCTGACCACTGACCTAGCCATTGCCTCTGGCCACTGAAATCTCAGCCCCCACAGGCTCCAGTCCCTAACCTCAGGGCTCTGGTTCATTCAGCAGTCTTCTCAGTACCTACACATCCCCTCTCTGGTCAAATGAGACTGTCACACACAGTTTTTATATATTGTTGTACTACTTCAGGTATTATATTGTGGGTTCTGCTCATATACTTGAACATTACTTCAAAAGGGAAATAGATGAGTAAAAACAAAAAATAGCTGAAAATGAAGTCATTTCTTTTCCCACATTTCATTTCGGTACAATTACGTTAATAGAACAAAAACCTTTCAAAGCCTGAAATAAGAACTAACTTATAATATCAAATTTTACCCCTTTTTATATGCATTTGACTTTAAAATATTTTAAAAGAACATATTGATTAAGTGATTGATTGATTTTAAAGTCTGTTTTTTAATTTTTTTTTCCTTCTTCTTCTTCTCCCCAAAGCCACCCAGTACATAGTTGTATATTCTAGTTGTAGATCCTTCTGGTTGTGCTGTGTGGGACGCCGCCTCAGCATGGCCTGATGAGCAGTGCTAGGTCTGCACCCAGGATCTGAACTGGCGAAACCCTGGGCCGCCAAAGCGGAATGCACAAACTTTACCACTCAGCCACGGGGCCAGCCCCCTAAAAGAACATATTTAAAAAAAGCAAGGTACATTGTGTGAATTATATCTCCATAAGGCTATTTAAAAAAACTAAATTATAGAACATTGTATACAGAATACTAACATTAATGTAAAAAATAATACGCACATGCACACATATACTCCACCTCATATGATGTATATACACAAGATGCCTAGACAAGAAACAGATAAATTGATACTTATCTGTTACTGGTTGAATCTGGGAAGCAGCAGCTTGTTGAGAAGTGTAGGAGGGAAACTTTTTACCATACACCCTTTTGTACCTTTAGAACTGTGAACTTGTGCATGAATTACCTATTCAAAAATTAATTCTAAAAATCTTATTTTTCAGTATCAACAAGGCATTTTCTATTCTACCCATCCAACCTACAGAGAAAAGACAGATCAGTTGACCACAGAATACATTTGACATTAATCAGTCATTGCCCTATGATTTCTTCTAGTTTACTAATCTTGAATTTTGATTCATCTGTTATCTCTCGATCTGGTCAGTAAACTCATTTGAGAGCAGAGACGTTTTAACTCTTTATAACATTTCATACAATAGGAACTCAAATTCATTTTCAGGTACTAATACATGCCAGGCAAAGGGCTAAGTACTTGGAAGGTAATTTCCTCATGTAATCCTTACAACAAGCTTATGTGGTTGGTATTATACCACCATTTTATAAATTAAGAAGATGAGGGTTAAAGAGATTCAATAATTTGCTTAAAAAAATCCACAGCTAGAAAATAGTAGAGCCAATATGCCAGCTCAGGTCTCTCTAAGCCCAATCTTAAATACCAAGGTGCTGACACTGCTCTCATGCGCGCCCCCCCCCACAAAGTAGTCAAGTGTGAAAATTTAAGTCAGAACATGTCATTCTTCTACTCAAAAATCCATCACTGGTTTCCTCTCTCATCAAGGGTAAAAGCCGGAGTCCTAATGATCACCTATAAAGTCCTCCTATAACACTTTGCACAAGGCTCACTCCTTCACCTCCTTAACGTCTTTGCTTAAACATCACCTTCTCGATGAGGCCTTCCCTAGTCACTCTATTTAAAATTACAATGTCCTTCTTCCCACTGTACTCCCTATCCCCCTTCCTCTTTTTCGCCATAGACCTTACCACTATTTGACATACTATAAAGCTTATTTACTTATTCTGCCTTCCCCCAGTAAAGTATAAGCTCCATGACAGTAAGAATTTTGTCTGCTTTGTTCATTGCTGTATCCCCAGCACCTATGGTAGCTGGCACATGGTAAGCATTCCATAAATATTTTTTTAAAAAGTCTCAAACCTTTATTATTAGCTCTCAGCTCTTGAGCAGGAAACCCACATTTCCAACTGACTACTACATATCTCCAAGAGCCTGTCTCAAAGACTCTTAAGCCCAAAACTGAACTTAATCTTCTCTCCTGCACAAAACTGGCTTCTCCTCTTCCTCCCAACCTAGACCAAAGGTACCACTACTTAAATCTTGGAGTCATCTTTTATTCCTCCCACATCCAACTGATCTATAAATACTTACAATTCTATATCCCAAATTTCTTTCAAATTCATTCTCATTCTAACAACCACTATATTATTTCAGGTCTTACTAAGTTTATTCACTTGACAAATAACTATTGAGTACTCATTGCGTGTCAAGCATTATCTTACATACAGGGAAACAATCATAAGCAAAACAAAGAGTTCCTGACCACATGAAACTTACAATCTAGTAGGGAAACAAGGTAATCACTAATTATATACATAATGTTTAACTGACTAAAAAAATACAGAGTCCTATAAAAGTGCTCTGACCATGTGCGTAGATAGGGAGAACCCATCCCACTGAAGGGTTTCTTGGGTACGTGATGTTTGACTGATACCTGAAGGGCAACTAGTAGTTAGGTAGACAAAGGTGTGGAAGATGGAGGTAGGAGGAGCACTGTAGCTAAAAGCACGTGTTAAAAGTTCTGGATTCTGAAGTAAGGAGAAGCAGTAGTACATAGCAATTAAGAAAATGAATTCTGGAGACAGACTGCCCAGATCCGAGCCACCCCTTAGCTGTGCTACTTAGAGCAAGTTACTCAGTTAACCTCTCTGAGATTCTGTTTTTCTCATTTTGAAATGGGGATAATAGAGCCATCTTATAGGGTTACTGTGAGAATTAAATCAGTTAATGTATGTAAATAGCTTTGACCAGTGCTTGCCACATAGTAAATGCTATCTAAGTGTCAGCAATTAATGAACACAGCCATTCTAAGGAACGAAATAAAATAAAGCCACTGTGGTTGGACTGTGAGAAACTAAGCTGAAGAGATTGGCAGGGATATAACTAAAAGGTTTTAAGCAGGGGAGTGACCACTACAATAAAAATCTAACTGGTGAAATCTCTCCCTCTCCAGACCCCATCCTCTGCACGGCCAGAAGAACAAAAACTGATCATGTCAGCTCCCCCTTTCAGATTTCCAAAGGCGCCCCACCTCCTGCCTACATGACAAACACTGAATGCCTTACACAATTTAGAAGCCCCTTTTCAATATCACTCCAATCTCTCTTTATAGTCACACAGTTCGCCCACTTTCCTTTCTGATCTTCAACCACTTACATATACGCACTTTATGCTTCGATATTACAAATGTCTCACTGTTCTCAACAGTGTGACACTAGTACACCCCTGTGGTTCTCTCCTCTGCAGTAGTCCCTTTTGGCACCATTGACTGGAGATCTGGCACTATTACAGTTCAAGGCATCTTCACCCACAATTCAGTCTCTTTCCAACTGTGTTAGAATAACTGCATTTCTACAGAATCATCAGAAATTTGCAGTTGATGTGGACTTATGTATCAATTCAAATAGACAATATTTTTCCTTCCTACTTCAAAGTTTGTTCCTTTCCTCTGAGAACCCTACTAATGCCCCCAATTCTCTTTGTAAGAATGGAAAGACTTTTTTTAAAAAAAGATAAAACCCTAAGTCAACCCCAAACTCAGGATCACTCCATCAAGATCAACAGTGGAACTAAACGTTAACTGTCCTAAAAGTCAAAATTAAAGGCATGGGTTCTTAACCAGAGGTCTACGGACTCCTCAGAGTTACAAGGTAGTTTTATGAAGCCCCTCAAATCACATGCAAAGTATGTGTAAAGGCCTTTTTCTGGGGAGAGGGTCCATACCTTTCATGAGAGTTTCAAAGATATCTGTGACCTCCAAAAGGTTAAGAAGTGCTCTAGAGAAAAAGCAAAGACAAGCAAAAGTGATTAAAAGAGTGAATCCTCTTCAGGCTGTCAGGAGTGCCTCATGCTCTCTCAGTCTGTAACACCTGAAATCAGGTCAAGGGACATTATCCAATCAAAATCAAATTTAAGGGGCCAGCCCCATGGCTAAGTGGTTAAGCTTGCACGCTGCACTGTGGCGGCCAGGGGTGTTGGCCAGTTCCAATCCTGGGCACAGACCTAGCACTGCTCATCAAGCCATGCTGTGGGGGCCTCCCATATAGAACTAGAAGGACTTACAACTAGGATATGGAACTGTGTACTGGGGGACTTTGAGGAGGGAAAAAAAAAAAGAGGAAGATTGGCAACCAATGTTAGCTCAGGGCCAATCTTCCTCACACACACACACATAAAAACAAATACAGACCTGACAAATACAGATTTCATGGAAGGAGGAACTCCACAAACCAACACAAAATCCATAAATGTAAGTCACAAGACTGGTGACTTACTTCAGGAGTTTCAAAAATGGGATTAATTGGAAGAAAACATTAGATCTTCTACTCATATTTCCTTATTCATTCAAAAATTCCTTTTATGTATATCTTTTATAAAATAGACAACAAAATGGCAGTACATGATTTATGTAAGTACCATACATATAATGGAGGTGACTGCTCAGGTTTTTTTACTTATTGTGATATTAAGAGACTACTGATGTAATCTACACATTTCAGTACAACTAACTTAACAGGAACTCCAAGATAACACAAAAACCCACTAGCATAATTTAGAATCCAAGAGTAAGAAATCTATCAGCTTTCACAGAAAGGCTAATTGGTGTCAACCAATAAGTGACTAAAAGGATCTCTCCCTACACGTTTTTTTTTAAGCTCATCAAGCTCCAAAGGATCAGTTTTCGGATTAGGCTAAACCAGCCTGGTTTGTCCAAGGTCCCCAGAACGATGTGACCAAAACATGCGATGGGAAAACTACTTGTGAAACCACAAATAAACAACTAATCAAGATATTCTCTTAATTCACCCTAAAAGAAACTAGTTTTCTCTTCCAGGAGAATAAATATCTAAATGTGAGAAAGCTACCAAGATTCTCAAAAGACACAACTTACAACGGCTTCTGTGGTTAAGAGTGTCACCCAATGGAGACACCAACAGATGCAGGGGCCGTGCGCGAAATGAAACGGGACAGAGAGAACCCTAACCTTGGCAATGTTTTTCCAAACTATCCCAGCTCTGGGCGAGTTGTCTGTCTGGCAGGGGGCGCGGCGGGGGAGGCCGGCGGACGGAGAACCGCGTGAGAGAAAAACTCTGCCGTCGGCGGGATGCGTGCCTCTCCTAACTCTAAAGGCTCCGAAACCCAGGCTTCCACGCGGAGGCCTATCTTCCGAGGCCTCTCCTCAGGTTTCAAAGTTCGCCCCGGGGGCGCAACCCCGCCTGAAAAAAGGAGCGGAAGCATTTTCTGGATCACGTTTGAGACTCACAGAGGTAGAAAACACAAAGGTGCCATCGTGTGCTAACGGGAATCCCAGCTTCGGACAGCAGACAGGAAAGCATCAAGCCGGGGAAGAAAATGGGGCGCTGGGTCCGGCGCGGGGCAAAGAGGAGGGGACCACTGACGTAATGCAGCTCCGACGAGAAACGAGGACGGAGGATAACAGGTTGAAGGCACCTGCACCACCCGGTGGGGAAAGGTGACGGACGACACGAAGAAAGGAGCCGGAATAACAAGACACTGCCGTGAGGAGAAATGGGGAATTAGGGAAGGCGGATGGGAAAAATGGGAGGCACAAAAGAAAAGAACTACGGCGGGAGCCGGAAAACGAAGTGAGAAAGCCCGGAAAGAGAGCACGGAGGAAAAGGCGCAAGCCACCGGCGGAATTCCGTCCCCGGAGAGCCCAGCCCAGCCCTTCCCCCTTCCCGCTACCTTCAGCTTGTGGAGCTCCACCGTCTCCGCCGCCATCTTGTTACCCCTCCACTCCGCCGGGCCCCCACCGCTGCCTCCGCCTCCAGGAGCTCCCGCCGGGGCGCGGCCAGCCACGGCCGACCAATCGCTGCCACTCTTACTCCCACCTCAGGCCATCAACTCTCCCCATTAGCCAACAGCTGGCGTCGCTCTCACTCCTCTAAGCAGCTCTCCCCACCTCTCTCAGAAGGTGGGACAGAGAGAAGGGCGGGTTCTGCACCTTCCGAACGACGGAAGTGGCGGCCAATTGTGCGTCTCCATCGGAGACCGCCAGCCAATGGGTGGCGGCAGCGCTGATTCTGCTCCACCAATCGGGACAGCGCAGATAGACAAGGGCGGCTGCTTCCTGGAGACCACAGGTGTGAAAGCGAGCGCCGCGCCCCAGGCTGGACGGGCTTCTGTAGCTGGCAGGTAGGGGCTGCCGGGAGACTGGAAAGGGGCGCCGAGAAAAACGATGGGAGGCACAGGGGGCGGGGGCGAGGAGCGGCGGCGAACTAAATACCGAGAGAAGCGCTGAAGAGACCCCTGAGGGGAGCCGACGAACGAGAGAGGGAAGCTGGGAGGTGTACGGGGCGGGTTCAGCACTAGGGTTTAGGGAATTTTAGGTAGAGAGGGGCGGGCGAGAGCGGCTTCCTAACTAGGCATCATCAACTTTAGAGCTAGCACGATTTTAAAGGGCCAAGTTCGGACGACCAGAGCCGCCGCTGGAGTCGGGGCTAGGGCTCCATCTCTCGCGACACTGAGCTCAGGTCCCTTCCTATCCAAAAGCCTTGGTCAAATTCTTGCAGTGCCCAGGCTTTCTCGACAGAAGGAATTGGGACACTGGCTGCTTGCTTACATGCCAAGGGGATGACACAGGAGGGGCAAGCCCCAGAGGAAAAGGTGGGGATTAGAAGTAGCTTTATCCCTGCGCCCCTCCTCAGTGGTTCCTTGATTGTGTCCTATGACCCTCTTCTGCAATTCTGGGTGTATGTAACCTCTCATGATTCCTTATTAACTTTTTCAGGAAAGTAAAGTGAGATACTTCTGTTTCTTTTGCTCCTTGAAGCAGGTGCCCCAAGCTTAGGCTTTTCCTTCAAGTTACAGTTGAAGTATAAAGATCAGAGTAAAAGTTACCATTGTGTCTCTAAAATGCAGAGAGGACTCTTGCCTTTTAAGTTTTTCCCCAAGTCTTCAGTTTTTCCTTTGTGCATGATGGGGGAGTTCTTTCATTCCAATAGAGTTCAAGGGATTTTGGTCATTCAGAAGACAGTTTCGGGAACAAACTCAAAGAGGGGGTGAGAGGAAACTGAGTTGGACTCCTGCCTGAACCCCCACTGTGGTAGGATGAATGTGGGGGTGGCACACAGCGAAGTAAACCCCAACACTCGAGTGATGAATAGCCGGGGCATCTGGCTGGCGTACACCATCTTGGTAGGACTGCTGCATGTGGTTCTACTCAGCATCCCTTTCTTCAGCATTCCTGTTGTCTGGACCCTGACCAACGTCATCCATAACTTGGTGAGCACTAAACCATGCCCTTATACCCACCCTAGGCCTTTCCCAACCAAAAACAATAAAACTGTCAATTACTTGGGGATTTATGTCTTCCTTTTGGGATCTTAGCATAATTCTTTGGCTGAAGGACTACCTTCTGCCCCCTTCCCTCCTCCCAGGCTATGTATGTCTTCCTACATACGGTGAAAGGGACACCCTTTGAAACCCCTGACCAAGGAAAGGCTCGGCTACTGACATACTGGGAACAGATGGACTACGGGCTCCAGTTTACCTCTTCCCGCAAATTCCTCAGCATCTCTCCTATTATACTGTGAGTCCAGGGGGAGATATGGGAGATGCTCCAAGAGCCAGGTATAAAGGCCCACAGGGAAGCGTTAGAAAAGCAGACTGCTCAGACCCTTTGAAGACACTGTGGTATAGTAGGTCTAAATCTCGGGAGAGTAGTAAAAGTAGAAGACAGCACTCGGGCATTCCTTGCTGCTTCCGTGGTGGTAGGGGAATGCAGAAGGGCCTAAGAAAAGATAAAATGCCAAGTAAAACCAAGTAATTTTACACTTCCAAAAGAAGGGAATAAAGGTAGAACTGATGTAAATCTGTGAAAACTGACTGTGGGGAGTGGAAGCAAAGAGCACTCTCATACAGGCTGAAACTGCTTCAGCTGTCATTTGCCCATGTCATTAACAGTTAAAAAACACACAAACTAACTTATAAATCTCCAGTTAAAGGTGCTATCTGATCATCTCCCCAACCCCAAAGTAAATACTGTTACTGGAGCTGGAATATTTCAGATATCCTAGGACTACACGCAGTAAAACTGGTCATTTAAAATAGAAAAAGTCACTGGAAAGGCATGAATATGGATAGGGAAGGCCAACTTCACTCAACATATTTCTTCTCTCCACAGCTACCTCCTGGCCAGCTTCTACACCAAGTATGATGCTGTTCACTTCCTCATCAACACAGCCTCATTGCTCAGCGTACTGCTGCCTAAGTTGCCCCAGTTCCACGGGGTTCGTCTCTTTGGCATCAACAAATACTGAGGGATGGGGCTGGGGACGACGTTGGGAACAAAGGGCTACAACATCCTTCCCTTCTCCATACTGTCTTCTCTATCTCGAAAGCCTGAGAACTATACAACCTTTCCCAAACTCCCAGGAAGAGAAAAGATTAGAATAAAGCAGCTCCCTGGGCCCAGCCCTGCTAGGAACAGGTTTCTTTGAATCAGGAAAGACAGGTGAGGTAAGAGCCAAATCATTCTCATCTGCAGCAGGAAGCCATGTTTGGGCAGCTTGTTTGGTGATTAAGTTTTTCCATAGCTTCCACCCCCACCACCTTCCAGCTCTATTTTGCTGTGTATTTTCCTTATAATAAAGATCATTTTTTTTCAGATATGGCTACAATTTGGTCAGCAGAAGGGTAGGAAGATGTCCTCATAAGACTGGGGAAGAAAGATGGAACAGTGACTTACTGTACAAAACTTGTTTAAGGTATTTTTTTTTTTTACCCCCTCTCCCTTGGTCCAGTAGGAGGTGGCCTTCACTCTCAGCTAACACTTAGTAGGGAAAGGATACTCAAATGAGAAAAAGGGCTCAAGCTATATGGGCAAAGAAGAGAGGGAAGATACAGGTTGCCAGTTATATATTTATAGAAAGATAATCCCCTGGCTTTAAATATATATGTACATACAAATATGAACAAACTTAAAAAAATACAAACCCTTGGATCATAAGGGTGCTGCTGGGAGCCCCTTTATCCATCCCCCTCACCCAAGGGCAGAGGGCATGAGTCGCTTTTTAAAAATTACTAGTTTGGGCCATCCCTGCAGCAACAAGCATGAAGTTGGGTGATTACCCACAATGGTAAAAGAGGAAAAATTCAGAGTTCCCACTCCCTGAACTCTAAACATCTCCTAAAATTAGGGCTACATGCTTTCTTGTTCTGTCTTTTAACTAGTATACTGGGGTAAAGGAAGGGACTCCCTTCTGAAATGGGTCAAGAAATAAGATAGTTTAAAAAGAGGGGGAAAGTGTCATCTGCTCTAGAAGCAAAAGACAAGACAAAGGCATACAGACCCCAGGGAAATTTCCCACACTACTATGGGGGATACTGTCCAGCCCAGGTCCAGGCCCTCGGTTCTTTGCTCTGGCCACCCCCTATTTCTTTGGTATTGTCAGAAGACAAGATTCAGTTCCTGGGTGCTGGTGGAGGAGGGAGAGTGGTTCCGGGGCTTCCTACAAGTACTGAGTGAACAATTTGAGCTTACAATTTTCCCTTTTTTAAATATTTAAAAATAAACAAATCAAACTCCATCCTGTGCTGTACACAGCCCTTTTGACTCCCTGACATTGATTTGAGGAAAGAAGAGAAGGGGTGTCAACGTTGGAAGGGCCTCCTCACTTTCTTCCGCCGCTTCGGTTTGGCTTCTCCCTTGGGTACTGTGCTGTTGGGCTTGGCGGCTGCAGTGGCCCCAGGGCCAGGCTGAGGAGCTGCAAAGAAGTTCCCATTAGGCATCTGGCCGGGGGGTACTTGAAAGATCCGGCTCAAGAAATCCTGAAGGTCAGCAGGAGGGGCATCTGGGGTGGCTCTGAGAGGAAAACAGAAAGAACAATGAGGCAAGAGATATTAAGAGTCACTTGGTTACCTGTGTTACCTATTTATACCTGAGTTAAAGATCTACTGAGTTAGTTGCCAAAATTCTTAGAGAGTAAGACACCTAGGTGTCCTAAACAGCATGTCACCTGAAACCATATTCAGAGCTAGAATAGTAGATAGATTATTGAAAGAAATACCACCTACCTCTGCCGCCCACTGGTGCCTGGAATCCGAGAACCAAAGGAGATGTGATAGGGAACTTTGTGAGTATCTGGGGAGATTCCCACACGCTGGCATCCAGCCCACTCTGCAAGCATGAGAAATAATCAGCCAAAACATCACAGTTTTGAGCATTTATGAGTCCATATTTCTAGAGGACAGAAGCTTACCTGTGATGTCATACACTTTTCCATCCATCAGCGCAAAGTAGGTGATCTTGAGGCCCAACATGCTTGACTCTGCCCAAAAGTCTCCTTCCTCAGCAGGATGCAGCTTATTACACTCAGCACAGTATCTGGCACTCTTAGGTTCCCGGTCCATTTCAAACCTCCTGCAACCCAAAAAAAGGACAGTTCTTAATTGTCAAGCCTAGGGCATTACCAGAGTCTCATCATTACTGACAAATATGGATGAAACATCTAAAATTATCTCCACTCAATTGTTACATATGCCTATGTATACTCTGCCCTCAACCTTCTATCTTAAAGCTAAAAATATCTTTTTTTTTTTTTTTTTTTTTACTGCTAATTCAAATCCCAAATCTACTGACAATATAGCAAAAGTAGAAACCTCAGGGTCTTTTTATTCACCATGTGTATCCCATAACTACCAATAATACTCACAAGGAAGGTGTTTGGCTACCCAATCTCTAAGCTGTGGCTACACCATTCCTGTCCTATGTCATACCTATGCTTTCCCTGGCATCGGCTGCACATCATAGTATTCATTGCCTCTTTGAGGTCATCTTGCAGCTTGGACAGAAACTCATTCACTGACCGGCTCAGCTCATTCTCTGCCATTCGTTTCCTGAGAGAAGAAAGGCTTTGTAAGTCAAAGGGTATTGAGCGAGGGACAAAGGGAGACAGATCTATTGGCCTCTTGAGGCCCCTGGTCAGCTAGAAAGACAAGCAACCTCAGTTCTCTCCACGTCAGAGAGCCTCCATCTTCAATTCGAGGGAATCTGCTATTGAAGGTTATTCATTTACCCCACCTGACAACTTCACATCTCCAACTTACATTTCATATTCCTTCCGCCTTTCAGGGTTACTGACAATGTCCCAAGCTGCCCGCAAAACCTTGAAGGCTTCCTCAGCCCGGGGATGACGATTTTTGTCAGGATGAACCTACCAAGAGAAAGATTTCATGACAAATCCATTCTAACCCTCTCCCCATCTTGGGTCAAAATAACCTCATATCAAAGGGTTCTCTTTGACCATCCTTTTAGAGAGTCAGTATAGCTTAATGATTAATTGCTCTGGGTTCAAGTCCCAGGTCTGTTACTTACTAGCTGTATGACCTAAAATATTTTATATATCATGGATTGTTGGGAGTATTAAATGAGAATATATGTGAAGTATATAGCACAGAATCTGGCACTAAGGTGATCCACCATTCCCGTGTACCTCGGATTGTCCCAGTTTTAGCACTGAAAGTTCACGTCTCAGGAAACCCCTCAATCCCAGGCAAATGCGGATGGTTGGTCGCCCTACCTGGCACATGCATACTAAGCCCTCAGATGTTAACTTTGTCAGCCATGAAGTAAGAGTTCCAAAGATATTACATACTCAAACTCAATCTTTTCTAACTAGGAAATTCTCATATCTACTCAAAACTTCCCACAATAGTTGGCCTTTCTGTCCCAGAAATAAATGAAATAGCATATTATGATCCTCACATGCTTTTTATCCAGTTTTCAGCCTGTCTCCAAGACAAATAATATCCTCATTCCCCAAAAATGCAAAGATAAAGCTAGTCTCCTGACCGATGCCAGATAAACAAAATGCTGTTAAATCTCCCACATTCCCAAGCTTATAGAACAGCCTTTTAGTCATGGTCACTGTAGCGCCTAATAAGGGCAGTGAGAAGTTCTACAAAAGAAGCCCACAGGGGCCAGCCTGGTGGCACAGCAGTTAAGTGCACACGTTCCGCTCCGGCGGCCCGGGTTTCGCCAGTTCGCATCCCAGGTTGTGGACATGGCACCACTTGGCAAGCCATGCTGCGGTAGGTGTCCCACATATAAAGTAGAGGAAGATGGGCACGGGTGTTAGCTCAGGGCCAGTCTTCCTCAGCAAAAAGAGGAGGATCGGCAGCAGTTAGCTCAGGGCTAATCTTCCTCACAAAAAAAAAAAAGCAGCCCACGGATACTCTGGCCCAGAACAAGGGAGAACTTTGGGGTGTGGGGCAGGTGTGTTGAGGAATGGGGAACTTAAATACATCTCTACTCCAAGAAAGTAAGTTGAAAATGAGAATTTTTGTAAGAATGATATTCCCTACGAGAGGATGTGTGCTAAAAGACATGAAAGTGAGAAAAGCTCTACTATTAGTAACCATTTGAGTGTAAGCAGTTGTTCCCCACTCTAAGAATATCCCATGCTACCCACCAAGGGGCATGCATTTCCCACCAAATTCATTAATTAGTCCTCTGATAAGTTACAGGCCTGGTACTTTAGTGTGCCTTGAATGGTTAATGAATTTACCATTTGGTAAATTACCATTCAGGTAATTTGCACACTGTGATATTTTACCATTCCAGTTCCAAACACTCAAATAGGCCTCCAATGTAATTTATACACAGTACTTATATTCGTAATATAGTTTTACTTGTACAGGAATAGCAGTAACAATCATATATAAAAATAGCAACCTAATATCTACTTCTAGTAGCAATGTGATTGCATGCTTGTATTAAACCATTTCCCTCAATCATATGGTGTGTCACAACTCCCACCTGTACCCCTCTTATCAATAAAAGCAACCATATTTTCATGTGTGACATACACATGCATATGCCTCTCTATAATCTCTGTTCCACTTTCCTTCCCTTTCCCACTCTGGGTTGCTGGTCTTGAGACAGCTTGTTTTCTTTCACCTGATCCTGGAATAATCACATACGCTCCCTGAACCTTCCCACACTAGGTCCACACTTGCCTCCCCGGGACAGATAGATGGATTTCCCCGTGTTCAAAACACCCTCATTTATTCAGAGGGGAGGAACTGACAGGCTTTCTGACTAGGCCTCTTCTCCACCCTAGTCAGAGGGACTTCACCTGGATATTCCAGGGTGAGTGAGTCCAACACCACCTGACATACCAGGTTCATTTCTTTTCATTAAGAAAAAGAATTTCATGACTCAACTTAAAATGAAGGGAAAGTCAGATTCCATAGTACATGGGGGAAAGTCTTTATGACTCTTAAGAATTAAAGTTACTCTTCAGCCTCAGGTTGACTTTCTACTCTGCCTTCCCTGTATTATTCTCTCTCTAAAACTGCAAGAGAAAATAAAATATGGGAACAAAAGATGAACAGGAAACAGAGGGGAAAGGTACTCACCATTACTGCCAGCTGCCTATAGGCCTTCTTCAGTTCAACATCTGATGCTGTGGCTTCAACCCCCAACACATGGAAAGGGTTTAGCTCATCCTCAGGAACCCCAGCCATAGTCAAGAGTCGAGCCACTTCCTCTTCAGGCTGGCAGTAGCGCCCACTAGCTACAGGTGCATTTCCCTGCCTGTTAGTACTCTGCTTGACCCAAGGCAACTCCAGCCAACCCCATTGAACTATTCTCACCAGCTGCTGCCATGGCCTGCTGTCTCTCAGCAGAACCAGGCAATGTTGCAAGGTGGGAGAATCCAGCCAAGAGAAGAGCCAGGTGGCTTTACCCCTCCAGCCTAACCGGTCACCCAATCCCACCAGAAACCGCCAGCCCAACTGTAGACAGCCCAACAAGAGGGCCAGAGCCAGGAGCAGCAAAGCACCCAGTAGCCTAAGAAAACGGGTGAGCAGCCCTGCCCCACAGCAAAACCCCTGGCTCAGAAATTGGAACATCACCTGGGCCCAGCCCCCCAGCCGCCTTGCCCAGACTCCCACCCAGACTCGAAAAAGGTCCAGATCACTGCCTTTCAGCTGCCTGCATGCATAGATGAGATGGCCACAACTTTCTACATACTCTCCCACCAATACCAGCAGTTCAATCAGCCACCAGAAGCCTGCCTGCCCAAGCTGACACAGTTCCTCTGCTCCCCACAATCCCAAGCCTCTGCGCTTATCTGCCTGACTTCGTTTCCGGCCCAGCCGATGTCGACCAGGGGACCTGGGATCTCTGCGTCCACCCTCCCGAGTATCCTCCTTGGCCTGAACACGGTGCCGCTGTCTCCGGGGTGGAGGTTTCTTTCCACTGGACACACGTGAAAAATCACTGGGGAACTTAAGAGGTTCTTCATCATCGTATTCCTCTTCCAACTCTTCATCTTCCCCCAAAGCTGGAGAGGTACACTGGTGGCAAAAGTTGCTAGAAGAACTCTCTCCTCCCTCAGAGTAAGGCCCTTCAGAGATTCCAGGGGTTCCCTGGCAGTTGCAAGCAGATGGAATGGAAAGAAAAGAAGGGTTCCCATCTGCCTGGTACCCAGTCTCATTCTCTCTTGAGAGTTCCTGGTCCACTCCTGACTCTTCTTCTGAAGATGCCTCACTCTGATCAGGGTCTTCACCATCCTTAGGGGGTCCTGGACCCCTTGGGGGGCCATGGCTTGGATCCGACCAGTGGGCTGGGTTTGGGGGCTGTGTGTACTTAGGACTAGAGTGCTCTGTGAGGCAGCGGGTACCATTAGGAGCAGGCTCCGCTGAGTCCCTGAGTCCTGAGAATGAAAGTATTTCAGGGTCCACAGAGGGTCCTAAAGTCCTGAGGGAGGCACCACCACTGTGGTGGGCTCCACACAACCCTCTTTCTCCGGGGTACTTCTGGGCCATAACCCCGGGGCTTCCTGAGGATTTTAGGTCACAGCCATCATGGTAAGTTCTGATGCCTGTAACAAAGGTAGCAAGGTGGGGATGATCAAGAGAAGGAATAAATAATCTTAGATTGAGAATATATTTAATGCACCCATCTCCCTTGTTTTCCCAAGTTCTTTTGGGGCATTCATTACCGCTAGCAATGAGACAATACTACATTAACCACAACCCTGATCCTTCCCTCCCCCACCCCAAACCCCCTTACTCTTCTTTCCCCAGAAAGCTATAATCCTGAATCAGGGCAAGAGAGAGGTACCACAAAGGGTGTGGTCCTGGGGTCACTCTTGGGAAAAAGGCAAAGACGGCCGGAAAGGGGGGCCGCACGCTGCCAGAAAAGGGTGGGGACCGTGCGGCCCTTTAAGAAAACCTGCGGGCGGAGCTTGGGGGGTTGCCCGAGAGAGACAACCAGGGAACCCTCGGGCTGGGTAGAGGGGGTGAAGGTAACGTACCGAAAAGCGGCGGTAACTCCTCCCCCTCGAGCAGCTGGGCCTAGGGCCAGGGGGAGCTACGAGAGCAGCTCCCCCGGCTCCGCCTCCCGCTCACGCTCTGCTTCCGTCTTCCGTCCCCGCCGCGGCCGCCGAGCTACGCATACTTCCACTTCCGGGGTCACCAGGGAAGAGACGGGAAGGAAAAGAAAAAGCGGTTGGCGGAGGCGCGAGCCCGATCAGCCGGCGCTGAGTCAAATCAGAGGAGGCGGTCCTGGAGAAGCACTGGCCCCGCCCCTTAAAGGGCCCTCTGCCGCAGGCCTCCGCTCGTGCGAGGTGCACCGCGAGCTGCACCGCTGGAAGCGAAGCAAGTGGGTGCTGCAGCAGCGCCTGCGGACTAGGGGCAGATTCTCAGGCTTCCTCTGGCTGTATTCTTGGGTTTTGCCGACACTGGAAGATAGAGGACAGCCACCGAGCCACAGTCTTGTTTCCCTTGCAGACAGAACCAGGCAGCGTAGAGGAGCCACTGCCCTGATCCCTTCCCGGCTGGCTGTAGCGAAGACAGAGGTCCTTTTGTATCATGCGGAGGTGGGGTGGAGGGGAGGACGCCTCGGGCCAGCCCCCGCCCTGGCCCTTCTGCGCTGCGCCTTCTTTCCTAGCAACCCTCTGCCTTCCCACGCCTGACCCAGCTGGCGAACTGCCCCGTATAACTGCAGCTCCCACGGCCTAGATCTGCCCCTCTGGACGCAGCTTCCAGGCCCCGTCACGGAGCAGGGCTGGGGGACTGGGAGCCTAGTTCCGCTGGGCTCAAGACCGGAGAGAAATGCCAAAAAACACTGCACTTATCTGCATGCTGCTTTGCATCTCATTTGCATACCGAGCTGCTCAGTCGACGTCTACACGCGCCCCCGCCCCCACGCGGACCAGGCTTGGGTTCCTTCTCTGTCGGTCCCCTCCTCGACACACCCCTCTTTTGTTAGTCCCCCCTCCAGACCCCGTCTTGCTCAGCAAATTTTTCCACCCATGAACCCCTCGCCGGTGCCCCTAGACCAGCAAGAGCCCCTTCCCCGGGTCCCCGATCCCGACCACCAGATTCTCCAGAAGACAATACTCCAATTCTCTGGGAAGTGGAAGAAACCAAGCCGGAGCCAGGGGTGCGCAGGGACCCCAGTTGGGGCTTTGAGAGCTTCGATTGTCGAGTCATCGCCCAAGTATTCAGAGATCTTTCCCCGAAACCTCTTGCAGTGACCCCAAGACCCTTCCCTGCTATGGTTGGAGGAGTCTCTCGTCCCAGGCTAGAACTGTAGGCAAACTGGGTCCCCCCCACACACAGGGGAAAGAGTTGGAGGGGCCCGCCCCGTGATGTCACCCCCCCCACACACACACACACCCTGTCCCCTTCCTCCACCCCCCAATCTGGTTGCATTTAGCTCACGGGGCTTGGGCTACAAGTTGCAGGAGTTTAGTGGGCAACGAACAGAGTGGCCCTGGGGGTGCCCACGCCCGACAGCCGCCCCATCGTCTAGGACCTCCGGGCAGGGATGCAGCTGGGGGTCTAGGGAAACACTTCTACCCCGTCCTCTCCTCAGCCCTGGCAGGGTGGTGAGTAGTTAACACCCCCACCCCAACCTCTCCTTGTTTAGGGTCCCCAGACTTCCAAGCGGATTGAGGAGAGGAGCCCCAGGGATTTCCCAAGCCAACCCTCCAGCCTGTTAGGACCTTGATGTCCAAAAGAAGACAGCTGAAGGAAGGTGCCTGCATCCACCCTACCCGACTCCCACAGTGCCCCAATGCCAGCCCCTCCTTGGTGTTCTCCTCCTTTCAGGAACTGAATTCAAATCCCACTGGCAGCCCTGACACCCCTGGGGAAAGGGAGGGGTAGGAAAAATCCCACCAGTGTCCTGAGGGGAGGAGCAAAAGGCTACCAGGATGTGAGATGTCTCTGGGCAAGGTGCCCGCTTAGTTCATGAGGGGCCATGGGAGCTGGACTGTGGCTGTATGCCCCTTCCCCCAGCAACTCCATCTCTGCATGAAGCCGAAGCTTCAAAACCCTGACAAAGTGTGGGTGACTGTCTCTACTTGAGTCTTTGTCCCAAACTCTTTTGGTGTCTGGTTTTTTTCCTCTCCGCCTTCCCTGGGGTTGGAGCAGTTGTTGAGAGACCCCACTGTGACTCATTCCCTCCTCTTTCTCCTCCTTCTCCCCTCTCCATTGACCCCACCCTTCCCAGTCCAGTGGAGCAGTATTGAGTCCCAGCAGCAGATGGGGCACGCTTTCTTTTCAGCTGGAATAGCCTGCTGGGCCTTTAGCCCCTAGTTCCACTAGTTCCCCTGGGCCCCTCCCTCCACAGACCTAGGACTTTCCAACTCCTCCCTGGAAAGCTGGGAGACAGACAAAAGCTCATTACCTTAGATTTTCGTTTAACTTTTACTTAGTGTCCTTGTTTCAGAGGATGATAAAGAGACAGCTGGCTCTCCTCAATCCAATCCTGTAGATTTCTTCAGTTACCCTGCCAGGGCCATGCTCCCTCCTGAAATTGGCCCTTCTTCAAAAGGAATAGCGGTACAGAGTCCTTCGGATACATGGGCACCTGAGTTCCGGCTCCCTACCCTCTTGCAGGTTTCCAACCCCCTCAAGACATTCATGGATGGGTGAGAGGAGCTGACACTGACCTCCCACTCTGTGACCATCTTCTCTTCTGCCATGGAGGAAGGCTTGCTGCCCCTGGCCATGACCTCTGACCCCAGGTCCTTTAATCAACAACTCCCAGAGCCTCCAGACCCAAGATGTGTCTTGGAACCCCAGGACAATCCTGAGTTGGCACCTGCCCTGGTGTGTGCTCTTTGCTGCTGCTTTGGAATCATCTACTGCTGCTTCGGTGAGAGCAGGGCCAGGGTTCCAGGGGGCAGCTGCCCAAGACTGTCACCCTCAAGGATGATGCCAACTTTCTCCATTGCTCCTGGGCCACCTCTGCTCCTCTATCAGGGAATGTCTACCTTCAGTGTGAGCCATGCTGCTCTTGCCAGCTCTTCTTGTCCGTTTCCCACACCCATGCCCTCCATCTCTGACACCCCCCCACCCCTCTCCACCACCACCACACCCCATACCCCAACAACTATCAACTTGCCTTCCCCCTCCCTCCTACCTCAAAACTCCATTCCCAAAGTATCCTCTATGCTTATGGTTTCTTTACCCTTCCCCAATAACCTGAATCAGCCCATGCTGATTTCTTCCCATCTACCGTCTCTGGAAGGACTAAACCTTCTTTCTATACTTGCTCCCCTCAATGCATCCATCTTACCTCCTAAGTTTCCCTCCCGTCCCCTCACAGTTCCTGAAAAGTCTCTGCCTTCCCTGAGATGATTCCTTTCTGCCCTTGCCTTGAGGTCCCTGGGTGTGCTGCTCCTGTCTTCTGCTCCTCTGGTTAGCCATTCCTCTCCCTTCTAATTCATCAGAGCTATCCCAATAGACACCCCCTTCCGTCTCTCAGTGCCTCCTGCCTCCCTTCCCAGGCTACCGCTGCTTCAAGGCAGTGATGTTTCTCTCGGGCCTGCTGTCAGGAGCTCTGGTGATCTTCCTGCTGTGCCACAAGGAACGAGTGCTAGAGACACAGCTGAGCCTGGAGGTGAGCGCGGGCATTGCGCTAGGCATCGGACTCCTCTGCGGCCTGGTCACCATGCTGGTTCGCAGTGTTGGGCTCTTCCTGACTGGTCTCCTGCTAGGCCTAACCCTGGGTGCCGGGGTCCTTCTAGGCACTGAGCCCATCTACCAGCCACCTTCAGCCTGGGTGCCGGCCGGGGGGCTGGTGGGGCTGGCATTGCTGGGAGCCCTGCTCACGCTTCGATGGCCACGTCCATTCACAGTTCTGGGCACAGCCCTGCTGGGTGCTGCAGTGCTGGTGGCCTGTGCTGACTACTTCCTGGAGGGGCTGGCACTGGGCCGTCGGCTAGGCCAACGCTTGCAGGCACTTCCAGCCTTGCCTCCTCTCTGCTGGTATAGCTGGGTCTTGCTGGGGACCTGGCCAGCCCTCGGGACCCTTGGGGCCCTGGCCCAGTGGAAGCTCATGGATGCGGAACATGGAGCCCACGCCAATGGTGAGTTAGTGCCATGGGACAGAAGCAGCTAACCTGTGCCTTGTGATGTCCCCAGTTCCCAGACTTGAGGAGGAGAAGGGAGAAAATACACTTGAGGGAGGAGGGCGGAGGTGTCTACGGTGGATGGGGCAGGGCATTGAAAGAAAGTTAGAGTTGGAGGAGCCCAAGGTCTGAGTAAGAATGAGAAGAGAAATTGTCACAGGGAGCAGGGAAGAGTTATCAGGAACTGTTATCGAAGGAAAGGAAGATCTCAGAGAAGTCCAGGAGGAAAGAGTAGAAGGATTCCAAAGAAGAGTTTCTTTTAGAATAACTGGTGGGGCTCTGAGCCTTGAGAGAGCCGGAACAGAGAGATCAAGTGGGTTTCTCCAGAGTGTGAGTGTGTTTGGGGGTAGGATGCAGATCTAAAGAGGCCTCCCTAAGTCTCTCTCGCCCCCTCCCAAGCAGTGGTCTTGAGCCACCAGCGAAGGCATCTCCAACTCCTTCGGATCCGTCAACAAGAGGCCAAGTGGCACCGAACCTCCCCTGGGGTGGGGCTCTGTGAGGGCAGCTACCGGCGCCAGCTCCCCCACAATGCCCGGAGCCCTGCTGACAGTCTGGCTCCAGTGAGTAAGAGGGGAAGGGTACTCTGGGGGATGGGGTAGAGGGCACATGGGGATGGTCAGGGTGGGAGGGGGCTCTGACCCAGGCCCTTTCCTCTGCCCTCTCTGCCCCGTGCCCCTCCAGAGTTATCTCCAGAGCCTTCGAGAGCGCCAACTAGGACCAGGCACCCAGGCAACAGCCCCCTACACTGTCCTGGACCTGGATTCTGACTGTGGTTCCACTGTACCCCTCACCACACCTTCTGGTTCCACCCAGACCTGAGCCTAAACCTCCACTGATGCCCCCACCCCTAGCAAGGGCCTGGGAATACTAGGTGGGCAGGGCCTGAGCCCACAGGACCCACACACAAACTTCCCCACCTCTTGGATCGGGGTTAGAATCTGTGCTCTAACCCAGACCAGCCCTGTAGGGATATGTTTCAGGGACAGACAGAGAGGAATCCTGTGGGGAAAGGAGAAGAATGGAAGTATGAATACCTACCTCTGGCCAATAACAGAGGTGCCCTGGTCCCAAAGTAGCACTCTCTCTAATTTCCTCCAAACCTAGGAGGCCCTTACCCAAATAGCCTTTTATATGCCCACCTCAGTGTGCCTCATAATGGTAAAATAAGGGGTTTTGTTTTTTGTAGGACCTATAGAAAATCGGGAAGCCTCCTAAAGCACTTAATAGCTTTTTTGGGGGGAGAAGGGCACAGAGGAGCGCCAGGACCCTTTTAATCCCCAGGCCCCTCATTAGGGGGTAGTTGGGTTCCTGGCCAGCCTTTCCCCCGGACCTTATAGGCTCAAGGCCCCTTCTCCTACCTCAGTTGGGGGTCCTGTCCTCCATGATGCTTCTCTTTCCTTAACATGAAGAAGACCATGGGGCAGTGCCTGGCTCAGCACCTGCCTCCCCCAAAAACTGGCTTCTTCCTCCAAGGAGAGAGCATTGACCTGCATGCCAGAGTCTTGCCCTTTTGCCCAAAGGAGCCTGGTCTTTGGGGCTGTGTGAGAGACAAGTGCCTTCTCTGCTTCGCATTGGGAGTGATACATATCTCCTCCTCAACCAGAACTTTGCCCCAGCCACTAACCATTCTAACTCTCCCCACTCTGATTCTCCTGCCCAAAGTCTGTTCCCTGATTCCCTAGACAGCAGGAAAGAAGCTCTATCCCTCCTCTGGGCAGCAAGGCTATGATGGGAGGGAGGAAGAATGTGGGAGCATGTGAATAAAATGGCGTTGAACACTGAACCAGGGAGTCTGGTCTCTACTGTTGCTGCTTGTTACTTTCTTTGCACCTCAAAACAAAGTTAGCCAGACTGACAAGTCCTCTGTCCCCTAAAGCCCTGATAAGGGTACCTCTATCACATTGGACTACTGTACACACAACTACACACACACAGCCAGAGGAAGAGCTGTTCAGTCCTCTCTTTTGAACATGGAATTAGCTTTATTAAGCACAAATGTGCCAGGCACCTCACATGTAGTATTTCATTTAATGCAACAACTGTGCAGAATTGCTATTAACATTTTGCAAATGAGAAATCTGAGCCTCAACGAGGTTAATTAACTTGCCCAAAGTCATAAGCAAGTAAATGTGATTCTCAAGGATTCCAAAGCCCCTGCTCATTTTACTGGCCATGCTATTTTCTTGCACTTTATCTAGGGAGAACAGGACCCAGGCATCCGGCTTCCCAGCTGTTGCCTGCTGTGAGCTAATGGCCTGGTTGATGCCTTCCCTCTGTCCTCCAGAGAGTAGATAACTCAGTCAGAAGTGTCTCGAGGACGGGGAAGAAGTAAATGGAGTTGGGGGCTGACCCAGAGCTAGGGAGCCACCGCCCAGGAGTGGGAAGAGCACAGAGGAGTGGTGGCTAGAGCTAGGACATTTCTAGGCCTGAGGTCTATGGTTCACGCCCCTGCCACACTGCCTGCAGTCTAGTGAGCAGGCGTGTGATTCAGGTCTAGGGCCTCTGGAGGGTGACATTACCAGGAAATGAAAGGGTGGTAGAGCCTGGGGCTGAGGGGGTGATGTCCAAGATTGTGTCTCCGGGTGAGGGGTCAGTGTTCAAGAAGGTATCTATGGTCAAGGAAGTGGTATCCAAAGTTGTTCCTGTGGCTCAATGGTCAGTGCCTCTGGCTGAGGGACTGGTATCCCCACCTGATGGAGTCGTGTCTGGGGTGTGGGGACGACAGTGCATCCAGTTGTGGGCAATATCTCTAGGATAGCCTTTCTCTACTCGAAGCTGCCAGTTGAGGCCCCAGTACTGTTTGTCCTTGAAGAAGTAGACACGGCCATCTCGCCAACTCATAGCAGCTGAGGGCTGGTCTGGCACTCCCGTAAATAACCCCTTGATTGGTTTGGGGTAGCGGCTCAAGTCATTTCGGGCCAGCTCGTCCCACTGCCAGTACCCGGAACCCTGAGTGTGGGGTAGATAGGGAGAAGAGGAGGATGAGAAGAGAGCTTAGGGACCCCCAGAGGTCCACCCCCAGGCTGCAGCAGCCGAGGAAGGTCTCCCTTCAAGAGCAAGTCTGCTTCTCGGTGCAAGGTGACCCGCCCCTAATAAGACGGGATTTGCCCTTGCTTTGAGCTTTATACCTTAAAGAGGAACACCTTTTTGTTGCGAGGCCAGTAAAGAGCTGCATCCAGGTTGGGTTCTACTCCACTCAGAATCTTGGGGAAGCCAGGAGACATCCTGAAATTAATGTAGCGCCATACCTTGTTTCCTGAGAGCATGTAAGGAAAGAACAAGTCACCTCTGTCCTCAGGTGATAGCTTTCGGTTCCTCCATTCCACCCTGTCAGAAACTTCTCATCTCTCCCTCTCTTTTATGGCTTCTTTGATGGCAGGCCCTCCTCAGGTAACACACCGTAAACTAGTCCCCTTACCCTTAAAGAAGTGAATCCATTGTGTTCGAGGAGAGTAGACAGCAGCATCCAGGTTTCCTGGGAGCCCCTCCCAAAGGGCAGACACTTGGAACAAGGGACCCAGCCCTGAATCCGTCACAGTCCACACATAATTCCCCTTGAAGGCATAGGTCTTGCCACGGGGCCCTGAGAGCAAAGGGGTGTCAACAAGTCAAAAAGACAGGGATCAAATAAAGACTTGTGGCTATCTCAGGCAGGCTGATTCCTCAAAGCTTCATTCAACTTTAATTCAAGGAGAAGATTTAGGGCAGAGAAGGAGGACCCAGTGTTCCCCTTTATTGTTCAGAGCTATTCAGCTCTGGTCCACTCAACAAAACAAAGGCCCTGCAGATATCTGCTCCCCTTTGGGGACCCCAGCTTCCAACCCAAGTGGCTTCCAAGTTGTCCTTCGATGCAGGTATGTAAGACCTTCTGTAATAGACATTCAAGTTAATATTTCTTTCGTCCATCTTTATTTCCAGATGTGTTTTAGTGGCCCTTATAAGGTGGCAACCGAGATAAATGCCTGCCTGGCCCACCTTTAATTTGGCTCTGAACCCTCCCTCCCCATGCCACATGCCTTCCTCCATGGCCACTAACCGATGCCTGATGTCTAACTTCTATTGATCATTCTAAGGTCCCATGTCACTCCTATTTGTCCAGGTCTCAAGGTCAGCGGGCTGCCTGCACTGCCTGCCTACAGCCTGGAGAGGAAAGCCTCACCCAGCATCATGGCATCCACTTCTCCACTGCAGGGGTCTGGCATGGGACTGGGTTCTGTGGGCACTTGGGGTACAGTGGAGGTCTCCATCTCTTCTTCCTCATCCCCTATCCCTGGGCTCTTCTTGCCTGTAAGGTAACGTAATGCTGCTCAGGAAGAGAACTCGGAGCGCCTGGCCTCCCCACTCTTCTGTAAATTCTGCTCAGAGGCCCCATAGAGAGAGAGGAGAAGGGAATTCTGGAGAGTGTCCCTTCATGGGAGGCGCGATCATATTGACACCAGCAGGAGACGTGTTTTAGTTTTGAAAGGGGGAAGGAGGTTTGCTGGAATGTTCATTCTTCATCCCCAAGAGTGGGTGTGTGGGGAGAGAGGACTGGAAGGAAGATTAGATATGGAAGTGTCAAGAAAACAGCTCCTGAAAATGAAGAAGCCTGAATAGCTGGGCAGGAGGAAGAGAAAGAAACCAAGCCATTTCTCTCCACGGAGATCAGACTTGTCTCTTCAAGCCTGAAGAGATGCTTGTCAGAATGACCCTCATGATCACTAGGGGAAAGAACTGACCATAGAGAGCCTGGATCCCTGCCACATCATCTGGGTGCAGCTTGAAGTGGGGCCGGTAGCCAGCGTAGACAGGGGCCATGAGGGCCTGGGTATATCGGGAGTGCCCAAGCCCCAGGGCGTGGCCCAGTTCATGTGCTGCAATGATGCGCAGGTTCACCCCCCGGTAGGTCCTCTCGGTCCAGAGCTCGTCTTCGTCAAAGTGGACGCTGCCCAGCTCTGGGATGTCGGCATGGGCCAGGACCCTCCCTGGACAAAGGCAAAGTGACAGGAGGGAGGTCAGAGTCTCCTACGCTGGAACATCCCCTGCCTGTTATAAACTCCAGTTACTCCATTCCCTTAAAATTCCCCCATCTATATTCACTGTCTCTTGGATGCCTCTCTCTCTCCTTTCAGATTCCTCTATCATCATCCAAGTTCTCTCAGGGGTGCCCATCACTCTGTCCCTTTACCTCCCAGCCACTCTCTCCTCTCTGGTCCAGTCCTCTTTGAGGTGTGCCTTCAGGAGGGGATGTAAACCAAGGAAGAAGGCATGAACTTCAAAGGGGAGGCTTGGTAAGGCCCAGGAGGTGACCAACTGCTCCCCAAGGGAATGTTAGCAGGTGGTTAGAGAGTGTAGGTACAGTCAGGCATAGGGCACAGACTGAACATTAAGATTCCAGAGTCACTGGCTCAAGGGGACAGAGGTAATCTTAGGTCCGTAAGGTGGGAGCCCACAGCTGGTGCCTACCAGGCCCATCAAAGTCTTTGGAGCAGTACAGGCTTTGGCGACCATGGAAGGAGAGGCGGATGTCAGCCCAGCCAGCATGCACCTCCTGGAAGGTCAGGGGGGTCACATCGCTCCAGTATTGGAAGGCTTGAAGCAGGGCTTCCCGGGCTGTGTGGGCTGGGAGGGTGGAGGGCAGGTTCAAGATGCGGAATTTCAGGTGCTTCTTTCTCCAGCGACCTAGTTATCAGACCAGAAAAGAGATTAGAAACACAGATCCTTCTGCCAACCCCAGCGGACTCCCCTGAGTCTGGGGACTCACTCAACAAAGCTATGTAACAACCCCTCCAGGCAAGTGATGATCAGGTAACTACCAGGCGAGCATCCATCAACACTGAGCTGACACTGTCCCGACGCCACCCCTACGCCAGAGCCATGCCACCCTTTTGTCTCCCTCCCTTTCCCGGGCTCAGTCCTTACCCAGCAGCAGGTATTTAAGGGTCCTCTGGTTGAAGGGGTCCTCTAGGCCACAACGTGGCTGCCTCATGCGCACCCTTGTGGCATCATCCAGCTGACCTGAGACTGGCAGCTCAGATGCTTCCTGAAAAGCTCTGAAAAGAGGGAAAGGGATGGATCCAGCAGGGCAGGGCTATATGGAGTGACTGGGAACTGGCGATAGCTCGTTAGCCCCCTGCTGTCCAAGGTGGTGGCTGAGAATGGCACAGAATCTCTGAAGATGTTGGGGTCACTCCAGTATCCAGTCCTTATAATCGGGACTTTCCCTTCTGTTCTGCAGAAACGACGATACTCCAACTTTATGCCCCCATCTTCAGTCTTGTATTCAGGTAAGGTTCCCCTCACTTCTTGCCTTCTTCCTCTATTGCAATTTCTAACCTTCTCCTGCTCTGGGGAAGTGTCCCAACCCCCTGCTCTGGAGACTCTCCCACCACTGCTCCCACCTGAGGACCTGTCCTCCCTCAGCCTTCTCCCTGCTGGCTGGACCCCCCCCTCCCAGCCCTGCCTGCTCTGGGGCAATGTCATCCATCAGGTACTGCAGGCACTGTGGCTTTTCAAGGGACTCTGAACATATCTAAGAGCAGAAAGAAAAATGATCCATTAGATCCAAAATATGAAAAGAAAACTTCAAAATAGAAATAAGTGCCAAATTAAATGTTTACAAAAGGTATCATGTCAACAACTCAACTCCAACTCAACTTATAGTTTAACATATAAATTATACTTCATGTGGGATATGACTAAATATTAGTATTTGGGATACAGTGTGGGACAGAGCCTCCAAAGGAGTGCTTAGGGCCTAGGAAGATCCAATGGCTGTGCTCCTCATCTTGGAATTCCCATCTCACCCCATGCCCCACCACCCTGACAAGGAGAGCCACCCATTACCTAGATCCCCAACAGGGATTTGAGTCAGGCAGAGGTGGGCCTGGGGAGAGGAAGAGATGAGAGGAGGGAAAGAAGATCTTGCGACCTTGACCTTGAAGACATGTGCCTTATGACCTCTCACCTCAGAGCCTCCATGATATCTTCTGGGCTGAAGTCATCAGGTCCTTCTAGAGGCTTCTGTAGGTACCCGTATTTCAACAGGTAATCCTATGATGGAGGCAGGGGTAAGCAGAATAGGAAGGAGGTTATTCTCAGGGTAAACAGACCCATGAGGATAGGAGGGGATGACAGGGAAGGACTAAGGGAGAGGAGCCTTAGGGAAGGGCTCAGGGAGAAGGGAAGGAGTGGAGATGGGCAGGGATAGATCAGGGAGTAGAGGAAGGAAGGGAAAGGCAGGCAAGTTGAAGGTCAGAGGGGAGGCCGTGCTCCCAACCCTCCCTCCCCCCGCCTGTGTCCCTCTTTCCCAGGGGACTCACCACTGCTGCCTCCTTCCCTGTGGTCCCCAGGGCCCGGCCTGACACTGTCATGGGGAGTAGGAAGCCCAGCCACAGCAGCTGCCAGCTCATGGTCCCACCAGGCAGGAGCTCCAGAGGCCGTCTGTGCCCCCTGCCCTGAGGTGTCCAGGAGCCTGGGGGAGCAGGGCTAGGTGGGGGGCTCTTACCTCCAGTTCTTCTCACTCTCTAGTCTCTGGTCCTCTTTATAAAACTTCAGGGGAGGGGAACTGGGGGGAGTGGCAGTGGGAGGTGACTCAGCCCAGAGAAATGTTGCAGTTCACCATTAACCTCTGCCCTGCCAGACAGTGAGAGTCAAGAAGAGCCCCCAGCGCACTCCCTCAGAGTCATCCACTGGAGACGGGAAGACTTTTCATGCTGTCCTGGGGGTGGGCATCCCGGCAGGATGAGAAGCAAAATCTCTGCAGAGACTAGGGATAGGCACCATGGCTATCCCCTGGAGTTGGGCATTCCTGTGCCCCAGGGACCCGTGGGCAGCAAACCCCTCATCTTCAAACTTCATGTCTCCCTGTGTGCCCTAGGATAGGAAAAACTTAAATAAAAGCTAAGAGGTAGGAAGCTTCTTAGGTGTTTGGGTTTCATGTGAGGGAATCCAAGTAAGGTCTCAGTTTCTTTGCACCCAAGACCAAGTTGGAAATTTTAATCTGTTGAAGCCGGCTTGTGTCTGCTTTAATAAAAAGTCATCATGTCAAGCATTTAATGAGCCTGGAATGTGTGATCGGGTGGCTAAGTCCCAAAGGCCAGTGAGAGGCAAGGGAGGACCGACAGCCTCTGACTGATGAGTGACAAAAGCCATGACTGAGGCCATCACCCAAGGCTGATGCCCCCAGGAAATGGTGGAGTTTAAGAACCAGCTCCCCTCAGCCCCCTGCAGAGCTCTTTCTCAGCTCAGCCCTTCCCTCCCTCTCTCCATTCCCCCACCCCCAGTCCCTCTTCTTTAGAGAACAGGACATGGGCCAGTTGAAAATTGTCATTTTTATCTGATTAAAGATACTTTTTCTAACTAAAAGTTATCCACCACTCATTGTAGTAAATTTGGAAAATACCAAAATAAACAAGGAAGAAAATGAAAACTACCAGTAAATTCTACCCAGAAGAGAACCACTAATAACATGTGATGCATTTACCTGAAACTGTCTGTGGCTCTGAGTTCAGCTCCAGCTCTGCCTGCCCAGCCTCAGCCCTGGAGACTGTGGCCGGCATGGAAGAGAAGGCGATTGGCAGTCGTGAGGATAATGCGGGAGGGACAGCAGCTGAGGGTGGAAGGGGGAGAGGAAGACAGCAGGGGAAGGAGTAAAGTAAAACGAATGTCCTAGCAGGTTATTCTCTCCCCTGGGCACCTCATATAAGCAAAAGAAAAAAAGGGGGAGGAGCGGGATGCCTAGGAATGTCTGTTAGTGTGTTGGGGAGAGAGATGGTGGTTACTAGGAAAGGAGAATGGTGGGCACTCACTCTGCCTCAGAGGACTCTAGGGGATGGAACCACATTCTAGATACTAAAGAGCCAGGAGAGAATGGAGTGAAATTGTAAAAGCTGCCAAATAGTTCACCTCATTTAAATCTCAGCAACAACCCTGCAGGTTGGTATCATCACTTTGTTGCAGAAAAGGAAATTGAGTCTCCAGTAGGTTGCCTCGGGTCACACAGCTAGAAAGCAGCAAAGCCTCAGGGTCAATCTCTGATCTTTGCACCCTCCCAAGAGTGTCCACAGGCACCCAAACAAAACCCACTAGAGCCAGGCACTGCAGGCGTGTGTGCAAGGTCGGCATGACTAATTCTGTTCCCATGATGGCATCACCCCCATCCCAGGAGCCAGGCTGACCCAGCTCTTTTTCCCTCTGAATTTGTCATCTCTCAGTGGGGGAGAAGTGGAAATGTGTGTGAAGGGTTAGGACATGTGGTCTCCCTGCCCCCAAAAAGAGAACTTGTTTCTGAGAGAAAGAACTCCTGGGTTCTTTGGCTTTCTTGCTCCCCTCCTGCAAACTGGTTTCCCTCTCTGCCCACAGGAGGTGGCAGAAGAGTTTGTATAGAAATATTTTTAATTAAAATATTTTAAACTGGGGGCTGGCCCCATGGCCGAGTGGTTAAGTTCAGCGGCCCAGGGTTTCACCGGTTCGGATCCTGGGCGTGGACATGGCACCGCTCATCAGGCCATGGTGAGGTGGCATCCCACATGCCACAACTAGAAGGACCCACAACCAAAAATACACAACTATGTACCAGGGGGCTTTGGGGATAAAAAGGAAAAATAAAATATTTTAAAAGAAAAAAATTTTTAACTGTAGCAGGAGGGAGTAGGTTAGACTCTGAGACTATTTTCTTTTTCTTTTCCTTTGGTGAGGAAGATTGGCCCTGAGCTAACATCAGTTGCCAATCCTCCTTTCTTTTTTTTGGGGGGGGGGCTTGAAGAAGAGTGGCCCCAAGCCAACATCTGGACCAATCTTCCTCTATTTTGTATGTGAGAATGCCTCCACAGCATGGCTGATGTGTGGAGTAGATCCGCACCCAGGATCCCAACCCACAAACCTGGACTGCCAACATGGCGTGTGTAACTTTAACCACTTGGCCACGGGGCCAGACCCCTAAGACTATTTTCTGATGATCAGGGACTATGGAGCCACGGGTGAAGGGCAAATGTTTATAGAGGTCTCTAACCTGGGAGAAGCCAATCTCTAAACCATCACCCACCCCATCTGACAGCCACCCTTACCAGATGGGGTAGCCTGAAGGGCTGGATGCCCTGGTATATAAAGGGCAAGTCTGGGGCCTGAAACTGGAAACTAGAGGTGAGAAAAACGTAAGTTGTAGCCAAGTTAGGGCTGGCCCAGACACTGCTCTTGATCTAGAGAAATACAAGAGAAATGCGGTGTTAGCCTCTGGCCTGTTTTCCCCTCAGATCCCTGAGGGAGTCAGGAGAGAGGGAACTTTCCCTGGCTGAATGAGAATGAGTTCTCGCCAAGCCGTTTCCCTGGAAACCTCTGTTTTTAAGAGGACCCCCCAACACACACTCCTTTAATTCGTTATGAGTTCCTAGATGCCAGATGGGAAGCGATGGCCAGGATTGTGCACAGCTGGAACTGGTTAGTGTCCAGGGAAGTGGGAGGGGTTTGGAGATGGCTCAGGGCCTGGGCCAGCACATTCTGTTCCCAGGATGCCCCAAACTTCCTGGACCCCCATCATGAACACTTCCTGGCATTCCCCCCACCCACCTACCGCTCCTCGAACATGCACCCACTGGGGCACTGGCCTGAAGTGGCTTAGCTGGGGGAACATTAGACCCAAATCTTTTAATCCTTCAGTTCCTGTCAAAGTGTAGGGGAGACCAAGATCTGCCCTTCTTCTCCAATTCACTGAAAAAGGTGTTATCCCATCGGAATCCCTTGGAGATTGCTGCAGGCTTCTGCTGGTGGTCCCGTTACCCAGCAAATTCCCAAAGGGACACATGAAGGGAGAAATTCTAGCCTCTGCAACAAGGAGGGGAGTAAAAGAATAGGGAGATTAATGTTCTCTCAGCATCTGGGATGATAGGGACATGAGGGTAACACAAAGGATTTTTTGCTTCTTCTGGGAGTGGCAGCCTTTTCCTTAACAAAAACCAAACTGATCTTTATTGCTTTTCCCAACGGAAGTAGGATGTGAGAGAGCACTCTGGCCTCCTGTCCTCACTCTGTGACCCCAGGAAACAGATCTGTCCTAATGTTTTGGGACTGTCAAGTTTGGCTCCCTTTTTTGTTGGCAAAAGGGCTTGGTGGGGAGTTAGCAAGGGAAGGAATTCAGCCCTGACTTCCCCTTTGGAAGAGGGTAGAGACAAGCTGGGGGAGGGAGACCTGGGAAGGACCCAACTCTGCTTCTGCCAGGCCAGCGACGCAGAGAGGGAGGTTGGGGTGGGAGGGCCGCCCTTGATGGGCCAGGCACGTAGGGAGAGGGTTCTCCTCTGCACCCCCTGTTTTGCCCCTAACTTACTTAAGAAGGAAAGTGGGTGTTCGCCAGTATGGTTTTGTTTTTGTTTTTTAGTGAATTCATTAATGTGGCAATGAGGGAAGGATTGCCACTGTGTACAAGTATATCCTGCACGTAGGGAGAAAGAGAGAGCTAAAGGGTCAAGTGCAGAGGCGTGCGAGTGCAACTTGCGTTTGAGCTGCATGCTGCTTTGGCGTAATGAGCACTGCTCCTCAGCTGTGAAAGAAGTTTTGCCATGGGAAAGAGGAAAAGAAAACTGAGGAAGACATGCTTGCCTGTTGCCCATTTTCTAAGACCCCTCAGTGTGTGTGTGTGTGTGTGTGTTTTATTACAGGAGTGATGCCTCCTTCTAAAAAATCAAGATCATAACTGTCTCCCCGCTTTCAAAAAGGAAACCAGATATTGACAGGCTAGGAGCCCACGGGGAGGGAAGATTTGAGAGTTCTTTGGAAATAAAGAGCTAGAACAGGTGGACAGACATCCAGCTGATCACTGGTTACAAATTAAGGCTGCTCATTGACCAGACTAGCCATCGTGATCAATAAGACCAGAAAGGACTGACCAACAAGGGCATTAACTGTCTGCTCTGAGGTCAATGGTGGTGGCCAGTGGCAAAAAGAGAGTAAAAGAAGCCAGTGAAAAAGGTAATTGGGTTGGAGAGCATGGGAACCTGAACCCAGCTTGGATTAAGGTCATGTACTGAGGGCAAATTGGAAGACTTGTTTTTCTGACTAGAGTGTATCCTTGCAAATATAAAGAATGAGTATTGGCCAAAAGTGTACTAATCCATCATTCATTGCTTCACTTATTGAATCCATTGGTGCTTCTTAAACTTTTCTACCAAAATTCCCCAGGTAGGGGCCAGCCCCGGGACA
Organism: Equus quagga; assembly: GCF_021613505.1. Classification (NCBI taxonomy): domain Eukaryota; kingdom Metazoa; phylum Chordata; class Mammalia; order Perissodactyla; family Equidae; genus Equus; species Equus quagga. The sequence goes on along the minus strand of NC_060267.1, from coordinate 12,258,316 downwards.
TAGTGGTTAAGTTCAGCACACTCCACTTTGGTGGCCCAGGTTCACAGGTTTGGATCCCACATGCAGACCTACACCACTCGTCAGCCATACTGTGGCATGAACCACATATAAAGTGGAGGTAGATCGGCAGAGATGTTAGCTTAGGGCTAATCTTCCTCAAGCAAAAAAAAAAAAAAATTCCCCAGGTGGATTATGAAAACATATGATCAGAGGGTAGACGTGTGTGTATATAACTGTGGTGGTTACTTCTTCGGGCTATTTGTCCACTTCACAATGATTACTCCTTCTCTGTCCGCCTTACACAGGGTCAAATGGGTGGCTTCCAGCAGCCATGTTAACGCTATGTAAAACTCTGTCCTCTAGCCCAGCTACCAGAACCAGAGAGAGACATCCGAGTCAAGCAGCTTTACTCCTCCCAACCCCCCACGAATTTGGAATTGGATCTGAAAAAGAAATGTTAGTCTCTTCGTGTGGCTGGATCTGAAACATGTAAAGCTCACGCAGTGAGTTGTGGGCAATTTTTTTCCCCTCTCAGTACAGAACCAGAGGAAGCCTACTGCTGGGAAAGAAGCCCAATGCAGAAGCTCAGAGGCAAGACAGGAAGAGAGACAGAAAGAACACACCTGGGTTCATGGTTCGTGGCAGCTTCTCTTTGCTGGTTCCAGAAGACCAGGCGCATTCTTGCTCCTGATTCTTTGTAACACAATGGTAGACTGAACAATGCAGCCCCACCCCAAACATGTCCATCTCCTCATCCCCAGAACCTGTGAATACGTTACCTTACGTGGCAAAAAGGGGTTTGCAGATGTGATTAAATTAAGGGTCTTGAGATGAGGAGATCCACACGCAAAAAAATGAATCTAGACACAGACCTTACACCCTTCAGAAAAATTAGCTCAAAATGAATCATAGACCTAAATGTAAAACATAAAACTATAAGGGCCAGCCTGGTGGCATAACAGCTAATTAGGTTCATGCATCCTGCTTCACTGCCCCAAGGTTCACGGGTTCAGATCCCAGGGGCAGACCTACACACCACTCATCAAGCCATACTGTGACAGCATCCCACGTACAAAATAGAGGAAGATCGGCAACAAATGTTAGCTCAGGGCCTATCTCCCTCACCAAACTCCCCCCCCCTCAAAAATCCCCATAAAACTGTAAAACTTCTAGGAGAAAACCTAAATGACCTCGGGTAATGACTTTTCAGATACAACATCAAAGGCATGATCCATGAAAGAAACAATTGATAAGCTGGACTTCACTAAAATTAAAAACTTCTACTGTTTCAGACAATGTCAAGAGAATGAGGGGCCAGCCTGGTGGCTGATTGGTTAAGTTCACGTGCTCCACTTCAGCAGCACAGGGTTTCACTGATTTGGATCCTGGGCACGGACCTAGCATCGTGCGTTCATCAAGCCATGCTGAAGTGGCGTCCCATGTAGCAGAACTAGAAGGACCTAAAACTAGAATATACAACTATACCCCTGGGGGGCTTTGGGGAGAAGAAAAAAAAAAGATTGGCAACAGATGTTAGCCCAGGGCCAATCTTAAAAAAAAGAAAAAACAGGAGATTGAGAAGACATGCCACAGACTGGAAGAAAATACTTGCAAAATATATCTGATTAAGGGCTGTTATCCAAAATATAAAAAGAACCTTAAAATTCAACAATAAGAAAATGAACCACCCAATTAAAAAATGAACAAAAGACCTGGACATCTCATCAAAGATGGCAAGTAAGCATATGAAAAGACGTTCAACATCATATATCATTAGGGAATTGCAAATTAAAACAACAATGTGTTATCACCACACACCTATTAGAATGGCCAAAATCCAAAATGCTGACAACGCCATATGCTGGCTGGATTTGGAGCAACAGGAGCTCTCATTCATTGCTGGGGGGAATGCAAAATGGCACAGCCACTTTGGAAGACAGTTTGGCAGTTCCTTACAAAACTAAACATACTCTTCCCATACAATCCAGCAATCACATTCCTTGGTATTTATCCACATGAACCAAAACTTACATCCACACAAAAACCTACAGATGAATGTTTATAGCAGCTTTATTCACAACTGCCAAAACTTAAATGCAACCAAGATGTCCTTCAGTAGGTGAATGGATAAATAAATTGTGGTACATCCAGACACTGGAATTGTATTCAGTGCTGAAAAGAAATGAGCTATCAAGCCACGAAAAGACATGGGGAATCTTAAACGAATATTAGTAACTGAATGAAGCCAATCTGAAAAGCTACATAGAACATTCTGGAAAGGGGAAAACTATGGAGACGGTAAAAAGATCAGTGGTTGCCAAGAGTTGTGGGGAGGGAGGGATGAATAGGCAGAGCACAGAGGATTTTTAGGCCAGTGAAAACATCCTGTATGATGCTAAATGGTGGGTACATGTCAGTATACATTCGTCAAAACCCATAGAACGTTCAACACCAAGAGTGAATCCTAATATAAACTATGGACTTTAGATGATAATGATGTCAGTGTAGGTTCATCGGTTGTAACAAATGCACCACTGTGGTGCTGGATATTGATAGTAGGGGAGGTTTTGCAGTGTGAGGACAGGGGGTAAACTGGAACTCTGTACTTTCTGCTCAAGTTTGCTGTCAACCTAAAACTACTCTAGAACATAAAGTTTATTAATTTAAAAAAATTACCACAGTGGTACATGGGAGCAAAAATAAAATGATCCCTCCAAAATTAGAAATAATGTTGCCCACTAATCAAAGAAACAGCATATTTTTTGGAATTTAGCCCAGATAATAAATAGGGTATTTCAAGTCAATGAGGAAAGGGCAGATTTTTCAATGAGCAGAGTTAGGGCAACTGTTAGCCATTAAAAGAGAAAAACTAGATCTTACATCATTAAATGAACTCAAATAAATTGCACACCAAGCAATGATTGAAATGTAAATTATTAAACCATAAAAGTATTTTTAAAAGATGTTTCTAAGCATGAAGCAAAACCCAGCAGCCATTATGATCACATAAACATTTCAAATTCACAAATAGCAAGAAAAAAAATCAGCCTGAAAAGCAAAAAAAGAAGTCCAGTTAAACATTCAAATGGAACACTCTCTCCTCTAAAATGCTAGTAGAGCAATAAAAAAGAAAAAAACTGGGGCCAGCCCCGTGGCCCAGTGGTTAAGTTCTCGCGCTCCGCTGCAGCGGCCCAGGGTTTCTCTGGTTCGGATCCTGGGCACGAACATGGCACCACTCATCAGGCCATGTTGAGGCGGTGTCCCACGTACTACAACTAGAAGGACCCACAACTAAATTATACAACTATATACTGGGGGGATTTGGGGAGGAAAAAGCAGAAAGAAAACAAAAAAAGATTGGCAACAGTTGTTAGCTCAGGTGCCAATCTTTAAAAAAAAAGAAAAGAAAAAAACCCACAAGGACAAGGAGAATAGGAAAGAAGTCAGCAGTGAATGGGAGATACATTTTTGCAAGAAGGAAATCGAATAGGGGAGTGATAACTTACTTCACAGTTTGGAGAGAGTTGAAGCCTAAATGCCAACAGAGGGTGAAACCAACAGGAAGCAAGCCAATTTACACGTCCACCTCCACCCCCTCATTCCAGAAGGCTCAGAAATTGGAGGCCCCAGTCCCTGGATGGCAGGGGTAAGGGACGGCTTATATAAGGTTTATATTGCTTATATAGGGTCCTCGGTTTATAAAGTTTGTGTAAGGTCCCCTGTCCCATGCTTCCCCAGCCAGGTAACTTCCTCGGGTAACTTTCCAGCAGGAGACGTGAGGTTCATTCTCCAGAGGAATTGAACCAGAGGACCCAGGGGAGAGCAGGACATGAAACCAGACTGAAAACAGGAGTTTCAGTGAAAGTCACTGTGTCAGTTTCCTGTGGCTACTGTAACAAAGTACCATAAATTTGGTGACATTAAAGCAACAGATATTTGTTCTCTCACAGTCTGGAGGCCAGAAATCCAAGATCAAAGTGTCAGCAGAGTCATACTCTCTCCAAGGGCTCTGGGGAGAATCTGTTCCCGGCCTCTTCCAGCTTCTGGAGGCTCCAGGCACTGCTCTGCTTACGGCCTCACCTCTCCAATCTTGGCCTCCATCTTCACATTGCCTTCTCCTCTCTATCGGTCTCCACCTAACCTTCCTCCACTTCTCTCTCATAAGGATATATGTAATTACATTTAGGGCTCACCCGAATAATCCAGGATAAACTCTTTTTTTTTTTTTAAGATTGGCACCTGAGCTAACAACTGTTGCCAATCTTTTTTTTTTTTTCTGCTTTATCTCCCCAAATCCCCCCGGCACATAGTTGTATATCTTAGTTGCAGGTCCTTCTAGTTGTGGCATGTGGGACACCACCTCAATGTGGCCTGACGAGCAGTGCCTTGTCCACGCCCAGGATCCGAATGGGCGAAACCCTGGGCCGCCGCAGCGGAGCGCACAAACTGAACCACTCGGCCACGGGGCCGGCCCACAAACTCTTTTTAAGATCCTCTTTTGCCATCCAAGGTAATAGTCACAGGTTCCAGGGACTGGAAGGTGAATGTATCCTCCCGGGGTGCATTATTTATGGCTACCACAGTTGCCACACTGAGGAATAAGACCCCTTTTCCTTCCTACCTGCTGGCACACTAGCAGCCAGAAGTTTGCCCACCACACAGAAAACTGGAGTGTTCTTCTCTAGAGAGACTGAATAGCTCCAGAGAAAACACTTACAGTGACTCATTCTTGGATACCCCTCCACAAGAAGCCAACTCACCGCCTGCCCACCCACAGGGAAATTCATCGATCAACACGCCTCTGAAACACACAGAGCTTCTAGCCAGCTTTTTTAGTTCCACACTCTTACGTACAAAGGGACCGTCCAATATGGAAAACTGAGACCAAAACAACCAGGAAAAAAAGGGACTTGGAGAAAACAAAGAGAATAAGCAACAGAAAAAGATTCTTTAAAAAACATATAATTCATATCTTCAGAGAGATAAAACATAATATCATGAAACAAGTACAGAATGTTTTTTTTAAAGAATGAAATGTTTACTGTAATCCTTTTTTAAAGCCTTGATCCATTCTGAAAGCTCAACATTGAATTTTAAAAAATCAAAAGAAAGGAAAAGAAGTTTTTTCCCACAAAATACATAAGAACCAGTTGCTGGCAAGTTGTATTTTAAGTGCCTAGAATGAAATGGGCCAAATTTTCAAACGCAGTTAATAACAGCTTGTACAAGGACTGATTTCATTTGATTTAGCACTCTTAGCAAAGTAAGAGTAAATATGCCAATGAAGACACATGGGGTTTTTCCTCCGCTTCTCATATTACCCCACTCTTCCTACCAGGCCACAGTACATAAGCATGCATCCTTGTTGTCCCACTAAGGAATCAGATCATTTTGATTTTAAAATGACTGCTCATGGGGCTGGCACAGTGGTGTAGTGGTTAAGTTCATGTACTCTGATTTATCAGCCTGGGGTTTGCCAGTTCGTATCCCAGGTGTGGACATACGCACTGCTCATCAAGCCATGGTGAGGCAGCATCCCACACGGAAAAACTAGAAGGACGTACAACTAGGATATACAACTATGTACTGGGGCTTTGGGGAGAAAAACAAAAAGGGAGATTGGCAACAGATGTTAGTTAGCTCAGGGCCCATCTTCCTCACAAAGAAAAGACTGCTCAGATTACATTCACCAGCAGAATTCTTTCTTCTTAAGAGAGGATGGCAGTGGAGCCGGCCGGGTGGTGCAGCAGTTGGGTTCGCACGTTCCACTTCGCTGGCGCAGGGTTCACTGGTTTGGATGCCGAGTGCTAGCACGGCACTGCTTGGCAAGCCATGCTGTGGCAGGTATCCCACATAGAAAGTACAGGAAGATGGGCACAGATGTTAGCTTAGGGCCAGTCTTCCTCAGCAAAAAGAGGAGGATTGGCAGCAGATGTTAGCTCAGGGCTAATGTTCCAAAAAAAAAAAAAAAAAGGATGGCAGTGAATGCTAGCAGGTGTCAACTTTGGGAATAAAAAACTCCTTCAGCAAGCTCAGTTAGTTTCCTCATCTTTTTTAACCTGTCATGTATCCTTTTAATTGCTACACCTTTTAATTATTTACTAATTACGATTGTCATTTATGTCAAAAGAATTTTCCCCAGGCAAACCTGATCTATTTCTATTTCCTAACGACAAAGTATGTTTACTTTACCTAGTGCCACAGGTTTTCTTTAATTATTTTTTTGTGCTTTAATTTGTTACTCGTCAAGTCAGATCATACATTTTGATCAAAAAGAGAAACTGGCAGGGGCTGGCCCCGTGGCCCAGTGGTTAAGTTCGCGCGCTCCGCTGCAAGTGGCCCAGTGTTTCGTTGGTTCGAATCCTGGGCATGGACATGGCACTGCTCATCAAACCACGCTGAGGCAGCGTCCCACATGCCACAACTAGAAGGACCCACAACGAAGAATATACAACTATGTACTGGGGGGCTTTGGGGAGAAAAAGGAAAAAATAAAGTCTTTAAAAAAAAAAAAAAAAAGAGAAACTGGCAAGTATATCCTAAAGCACGCATTTCTTAATCTGAGTAACTTCTGAAAACATAAGACTTTAATTACATTTTCCGTAGGAAATTCAATTTTGGTGCTTTTGCAAGAACTTACGTCTGGGGCGGCCCGGTGGTGGAGTGGTTTAGTTCCCGCGCTCCGCTTCGGCGGCCCAGGGTTTCTCCGGTTCGTATCCTGGACACGGACATGGCACCGCCCATCAAGCCATGCTGAGATGGCGTCCCACATGCCACAACTAGAAGGATCCACAACTGAAAAAAGTATATTTACAACTATGTACCGGGGGTGCTTTGGGGAAAAAAGGAAAAATAAAATCTTTAAAAGAATAAAAGAACTTATATCAATTTCTAACATAAATCACATCTCTCAGTACACACGTATTTTCAGAAGAAAACAAGTCATAGGAAACTAATATTTTCCTGTATACTAATTGATACATTTTTATGGCAAATTGGAAATTCTGCGTAAACTGAAGGTATGTTTAACAATAAAATAAATACAGCATGTATGGCTAGCTTGTAAGTTTCTTAGTGTCAGGGCAGCAGTGAATTTGCATCCTGCAACTAATCTGTAAATCTGGTTGCTTTTTTTCTGGAATTTTATAGGCATAGTGTCTCATAAAACCATGTACCACAGTGCTGGAGATGTCTTTTTGGCATCAGTCTATACAAAAGCCTCTGATGAAATACTTTCCCCAAATGACATAGAATGTATATATTTTTTTACTTTTCTAGAAAAATAAGGAAACTTTATCAACCACTTACTCTTCTGAACAAATGTTAGATTACTACCAATTGCTCTTTTAATCATGTAAAAGATTTTGCAAAAGTTTAGACTTCCCTGATGTTTTTGAATTGCAAACAAATAGAAGATAACTGGATAAAACACTCTAGACGATTTCAAAAGATGAATCTTAGTATCTGACTCATTTGGCACATCCTTATTTTCCAGAATAAAATCAGTAGAAATGAAACTAATATAATTTTCAAAGAATTCATCATGCAAGAGTCTTAGGACAAGGAGCTTCTAAATGCACGCAGGAGGAGTTTCTCCTCATCTTACTCGTTATACGCACTTTTCCTCGTAGACTAACTGATACCCTCTGGCTTATTTGTGGAACTTCTGTTTGTAGGAAAGCATATACACAGGGTCAGATCTTGTTGGTTTCCGTTCCAGACAGTGTTTCCAACATGGCTTTTTTTCTGGTAGTATTCCAGGACCAGCTCTGTCTGAGCTTTGTAAGCCTTCACTCTCTTGACAACCAGCTCTGGTCTATGATCCTCATGCTAAACGAGAAGATATCCAGTTGGATCATCAATACCCACAGTTTTGGGAGGGTTGAATTCAATCTTGTAGACTTGGCACTGGCTGGATGAATCCAGTGACCAGTGAGGCATTGCTTAATGGGGATGCTATTTTTTTAAAAATCGAAGAACAAGAAAGAAGTCATGGAAATTAAAAATACAATAGCCAAAATAAAAACATTCAATTAGAAAAGTTGAAAGTTGAAGTCAATGAAATCGCCAAGAAAGTAGAATAAAAAGACAGAGTGACAATAGGAGTGAAAAGGCACAAAAATTCAAGTATCAATGCAGGAGATTCAATATCAGAAAGGGGAACAGAAAAATAAGAAGGAGAAAATTATCGAGCAAATAATACAAAATCTTTCCCAGAACCAAAGGAGGTTAGTCTCCAAATTAAGAGTACACCAAGCATCCAGAAAAATAAATAAAAATTAAAACAAAAATATACCAATCACATCATCAAGTTAAAGAGAGGATCCCAAAAGCTTTCAAAGAGAAAACACAGGACATATACAAAGGATCAAGAGCCAAATGTCATCTATTTTCACAACACAACATTGAAGCCAGCAAATAAAGGAACAATGTTTTCAAAATTCTGAAGGAAATCATTTTCAACCTAGAATTCAATACCCAGCCAAACAATAAATCAAGTGTGAGAGTAGGAAAAGGGCATCTCCATTAATACTAGCTCTCAAACAATTTATCTCTTATGTACCTTTTCTCAGTAAAGTATTCTCCAACAAAAAGACGAAGTAAGCCAAGAAAGAGGAAGAGCTGAGATCAAGGACACAGGATTTTACACGTGAGGCAGGTGAAGAGCATTCCCAGGATGATGGCAAAAGGAAGTCTCAGGATATGAACTATGTAGCAGGTCTAGAGAGCAACCAGTCCAGACTAAAGGACACAGAGGTAGGTTTCAGAGGATGTCACTAAGAAAAAAAAATGGAATCAATAATTATCTAAGACATTTGATCTTGTGAAAAACTTCATTGAAAGACCGTTAGAGGCTGTAGGAAGAATTGGGCCTAGCAGCGCTGGGCAGAAGTAAACTTCCCATGAAGCTAATACATTTTAAACTTCAAGGTCCCTCACTTTCATGGATCCTTTCCAAGTCATTGTAACTAATTTGGTATCCAAAAGCATGTATTCTACTTAAGAGGATCTCTCATCTGCATCAACTTCAAGCTCCATAAAACCTGGATCTGCCCTGATGATTTTCTAATTCTATAATGCCTTCTGAACTTGTTACCTGTGATTTTTCTACAAAAAAGAAATATCCCTTATCAATTATTAGGTAACCCTGAAATACAGTCCTTTACAGGTCAGGATAAATGTTTGATTCTTTCCTCCATTTGTAAATTTTTAAGAATATTTAGTTAGTGACCTGGAAACCTCTAAAAGAAACCAATGAAGTTTTTCTTTGCTTGTTTTGGGGTTTTTAGGATATCACTATAAAAATCACGGACTCGGGGCCGGCTCCATGTGCTTTAATTTGTTACTCGTCAAGTCATATCATACATTTTGATCAAAAAGAGAAACTGACAATTAGATCCTAAAGCATGCATTTCTTAACCTGAGTAACTTCTGAAAACATAAGACTTTAATTACATTTTCCATAGGAAATTCAATTTTGGTGCTTTTGCAAGACCTTATGTCTGGGGCCGGCCCGATGGCGGAGTGGTTAAGTTCGCGCACTCCACTGCAGTGGCCCAGGGTTCGGATTCTGGGCGTGGACATGGCACTGCTCATCAGGCAACGTTGAGGTGGCGTCCCACATGCCACAACTAGAAGGACCTGCAACTAAGATATACAACTGTGTACAGGGGGGGTTTGGGGAGATAAAGCAGAAAAAAAAAAAAAGATTGGCAACAGTTGTTAGCCCAGGTGCCAATCTTTAAAAAAAAAATCACGGACTAAATAAATATATATTTATATAAATATAAAAAATATATAGCAAGCATCCCAAAAGTTTCCTTTATGTCCTCTTTCAGCCACTATCCCCAAATGTAACCACCATGCTAACTTCTAACAGTATTGATTGGTCTTACTTATTTTTGCATTTTATGTAAATGTAATCAGCATGATTGCTTTTTAATTAAAAAGCTCTTCTATATATATTTATTACTATGTACCTAGAAAAATATTCGAGATGATTAGTATCTCAAGTTAAATTGTCCCCACAAGAAGACTTTAACAATTTGCACCATCAGAGGTATGAGTGTGCCCATTCCCTGAGACTCACCACACTGAGCTCTTTTGTTTTAACCACATAATAGTAAAGAGCATCTTATTGTTTTACTTTTCATTTTCATATAGGGAAGCAAAAATTACAACCTCAGGGGCCATCCCTGTTGTCCAGTGGTTAAGTTTGCACGCTCTGCTTCAGTGGCCCAGGGTTTCACCAGTTTGAATCCTGGGCACAGACATGGCACCGCTCATCAGGCCGTGCTGAGGTGGCATCCCACATGCCACAGCTAGAAGGACCCACAACTAAAAATACACAACTATGTACCAGGGAGCTTTGGGAGAAAAAAGGAAAAATAAAAACATAAAATCTTTTAAAAAAAACAACAATATCAGTCAGAAGACAATGGAATGACATCTTTGAAGTGCTAAAAGAAAAAACATCAGCCTAGAATTCTATAGTCAGTGAAAATTGAATTGTCTGTTTATTTCTGACTTTGACAAAGTAACTGGTATCCATTAAAAAAAAAACCTAGAAAACTGTACAAAATATATGAAATAATTGTTTTTAGATAATGGACAAAGACAGCACAGGATTGTGATCCCTGAGAGAAACAGAAAGAAAACAAATTATGTGAGCCTTTCTATTATCCCAACTATCTGCTGAGAGATACTTCCAGGGATGGGAAATCCAGGGTATAGTGGTTTTGTTGAGCTGAAGGGACAGAGATTAGATTTTGGGGAGTCTGAGGAGGCTGGATTTTGTGGGAAAGAGTACTGGAGAGAAGAGAACCATGTAAAGAAAGAGCTCCACAAATTTGCATGGTGGCCCTGTGAGTCTGTGGCTTAAGAGCAGGCTGCACATGCATGGGCGTGAGGCTGAAACTGGCCAGACATCAACTACCAGGTAAAGAACAACTGCTGGGGAATTCTAAAGTGAATAATTACTGGAGCTTACACAGGGATGGAAGAAATTAGAGTTCCAACCAGTCAGACTAGACAGACCTCGTTGAATACTCAGAGCATTGAGTAGAGACCTCAAGAAAGCCAAGCCTTAGGAATAGGGCTCCTACTAGCCCAAGAGTAAAGCTGCTCTAGACCTGCCCTAACAAAGCTTAAAAACATGACTCAAAAGTATCACGCTGATATGCAAGTAAATTAGTTGCTTGCCAAAAAGCTAGCTAAAGACTGTTGAAAAGAAAACAATAAAATCCAGAAATTCAACAATGTAACATTTACAATGTCCAGCATAAAATAAAAAAATAAAACTAAAAAGGAAAATGTGATGTATAGCCAGGAGAAAAATTAGACAATAAAAACAGACCCAGAAATGACAGAAATGATGGAATTAGTAGGTAAAGATTTAAAAACACCTATTAGGGGCCAGTCCAGTGGCGCGGCGATTAAGTTCACATGTTCCACTTTGGCGGCCCGGTGGTTCACTGGTTTGGATCCCGGGTGCAGACATGGCACTGCTTGGCAAGCCATGCTGTGGTAGGTGTTGCACATATAAAGTAGAGGAAGATGGGCATGGATGTTAGCTCAGGGCTGGTCTTCATCAGCAAAAAGAGGAGGATTGGCAGCAGTTAGCTCAGGACTAATCTTCCTCAAAATAAATAAATAAATAAAAACACCTATTATAAATTCAAGTTTGTTTTTTTTAAAGATTTTTTTTTTCCTTTTTCTCCCCAAAGCCCCCGGGTACATAGTTGTATATTCTTTGTTGTGGGTCCTTCTAGTTGTGACATGTGGGACGCCGCCTCAGTGTGTCTTGATGAGCAGTGCCATGTCCGCGCCCAGGATTCGAACCAATGAAATACTGGGCCGCCTGCAGCAGAGCAAGCAAACTTAACCACTCGGCCACGGGACCAGCCCCCTAAGTTCAAGTATTTAAAGAAAACCATAAATACAATGAGGAAACAAATAGACAATGAAAAAGAAATGAAAAATACCATTGCCTGACCTTAACAGCAAATTAGACAATGCAGTTGAAAAAATCAGTGAATCTGAAGACATAGAAATAAAAACTATCTAAGCTGAAGCACAGAGAGAAAAGAAAGCTGAGGGAAAAAATGAACAGAGCCTTAGCGACCTGTTGACCAATATTGAGCACTCTACCATACATGTACTTTGGAATACTGGAAAATAAGGGGAGCAGAAAAGAATATTTGAAGAAATGATGGCCAAAAATTCACCAGATTTAATGAAAAAAAAAATCAGCACCCAGATCCAAAAAGTTTGATGAACCCCAAGCAGGATAAACACAAAGAAAACTATACCATGACACAGCACAATCAAATTGCTGAAAACCAACAATAAAAAAGAAATCTGAAAAGAAGCCAGAGAAAAAGATACATTACATATACAGTACAGAAACAAAGATGAGAATAATCATTAACTTCTCATCAGAAACCATGCAAAATGCAAAATGATGGAAATGAAAAAGATGTCAACCCAGAATTTTATACCCAGTGGAAATATTCCTCAAAAATGAAGACACGGGTCCGGCCCAGTGGTGCAGCAGTTAAATGCGCATGTTCTGCTTTGGTGGCCTGGGGTTCACCAGTTCAGATCCCAGGTGCAGACATGGCACCACTTGGCAAAAGCCATGCTGTGGTAGGTGTCCCATATATAAAGTAGAGGAAGATGGGTATGGATGTTAGCTCAGGGCCAGTCTTCCTCAGCAAAAAGAGGAGGATTGGCAGCAGTTAGCTCAGGGCTAATCTTCCTAAAAAAAAAAAAAAAAAGAAGACAAAAAAAACTTAAGAAAAATAAAAGCTGAAAAAATTTATCACTTGCATTATAAGAAATCTTAAAGGAGGTTCTTCAGAATGAAGAAAGATGATACCAAATGGAAACTGAGATCTAGACAAAAGAATTAAGGGAATGGAAATAGCAAATATGTGGGTAAAAATAAGAGATATTTAGAAAGTTGTTTAAAAGATAATTGACACTTTAAGACAAAAATAGTAATAATATAAATGGGATATAACATATGTAGAAGTAAGATGTACAACAGCAATAGTAACAAAAGGATGAGAGAAGCGGGGCTGGCCCCGTGGCCAAGTGGTTAAGTTCGCGCGCTCCGCTGCAGGCGGCCCAGTGTTTCGTTGGTTCGAATCCTGGGCGTGGACATGGCACTGCTCATCAAACCCCATGGCAGCGTCCCCATCAAACCATGCTGAGGCAGCGTCCCACATGCCACATCTAGAAGAACCCACAATGAAGAATATACAACTATGTACTGGGGGGCTTTGGGGAGAAAAAGGAAAAAAATAAAATCTTTAAAAAAAAAAAAAAGGATGAGAAAAGGGAAAATGGAAGTATACTCTTGTAAAATTTTTACATTACACTTCATATAATATTATTTGAAGGTACGCTGGCATAAGTTAACGACGCATATAGTAAACCCTAGTGCAACTACTGAAAAAAATAAAGCAATATAGTTAATAAGAGAAGACAAAATACTAAAATACTTAATCCAAGGTCAGGAGGAAAACAGGAACAAAAATAGATAGGACAAGTAGAAAACAAACAGCATGACAGTAGACTTAAATCTAACCATATCAACTGGAATTGTCTACTTATGCACTTTGCCAGTTTTTATATTGGGGAAGCTGTCTTTTGTTGATTTGCAAGAGCTTTTTACATATTAAAATATAAATCCTTTGTCATATATGTTTTCTGCCTTTAATGCTATGTTTAGGAAACCTTCTCCCTCCCAAAATGGATAGCATTTTGACAAGGAAGATGAGACAAACTTAGATACTGAGATAGAAAAGCATAAGCTACATTCAGGAAATAAACATTGAGTAGGTGAATTTGGCTGTAAAAGACATCGAAGGGAATCACAGAGTATAAGTTAGAAAGAGTAATTCAGGACCAGAATACAGAATGGTGTCTTAGACCATTCAGGCTGCTGTAACAAAATACTACAGACTGGGTACCTTATAAACAACAGAAATTTATCATTCACAGTTCCAGAAGCTGGAAGTCCAAGATCAAGCTGCCAGCACGGTCAGGTGAGAGCCCTCTTCCAGGTCACAGACTTCTTGTATCCTCACATGGAAGTAGGGGCTAGGGAGCTCTGTAGGGTCTTTTTATAAGTGTATTGATCGCATTCATGAGGTCTCCATCCTCAAGACCTAATCACCTCTCAAAGTCCGCACCTACTAATACCATCACCTCGGGGTAGGATTTCAACATATGGATTATGAAGGGCACAAACATTCAGACCACAGCAACTGCCTTGATTATTGGATAAAGGAGCTTGGTCCATTGGGTAGACCAAAGGAAACCACTAAAGGTGGTTGTTCAACGAATGATACCATCGACAGTGGGCTTAAGAGAGGTAAATCGTCTTGAAGATGAAAGTGTGTAGGCCAGATTGGGGAAGTGGGCGGTGGGGAGAGACCTAAGTAGGAGACCAGTTATTGGGCTTTTGCAGTAATTCATACAAGAAGTGACTAAGACATCCACCTGGATAATGAATAAGGATAAAAATTACATGATTACCATAAAAATCGATAGCTTTGGGCTTCTTTCATTGTTTAGTTTTAAACAAGTTTAACTTGAACTACCAACATCCAAATAGGAGACACTGGATGGGAGGTTTTGGAGATGACTGGGCTAGAGAAAGATTGGGAATTATTAGCATAGAAGTAATTAATGAAATCACAGGAGTAAATGAAGTCACTAGGGGACACTTGATTACAGCAGAACCTGGTGGATTTCTAGGATGTTAGAGGGCTCACATTCATCCTTCCAGACTCTGCCTCAGTCTAGGTGTCATCTCCTCTGGGAAGCCTTCCCTGGTCACAACCTCCCTGCCCCCACCCCCACGGCTGACTTTGGGGTCTCTTCTCTGCGTGCACAGCACCCTGCATATGCCCCTAATATTTATCACACTGTATTATTGTTGAGTGTTTACCTCTTTGTTTTTCTTGAGCTTCTAGAAAGGAGGTAGCAAAATTTATTCAACTTTGTATTCTTCTGGTCTATGGAAGCCTCTTGAAAAATTTTCGCTGAATATAACCAAATTCCATGACTTGTTGCTTACCCAAGGAAGAGGTCCTTTAACATAGCCTCTCTCCCCTCCTCTCAGCCAATTCTATCACCTCCACTCAGCTAGTTATTCTTCTTGGGGTATAACCTCCACCCTTTCCACTGCAATTCAGCATCTTCTTTGATCTCCAGGGGAGAACAGAAAGCGTTCCTGATCTCTTTTGAGAGACGGCAATACTGACAAAAAATTGTACCCTCTCGATCCCAGATTCTCTATCCTCCTCAGTTTGTAGGACCAGGTTATAGTTGGGGAGAGGAGGGAGACCCAGATACCCTCTCCTGGAATGTCTGGGAGCCTGAAGAGAAGATTTTCTTGCTGAGTACACCCATGTGCTAATTTCAAAACAAGCTGGAAGTCTAGGGGCGGGATAAACTTGCAAGCATTGGCTCCTCACAGCACCACCTAGTGGACAATAAGAAATTAACACAGGGCCTCTGAGTCCGTGAGGGGAAACGCCCCAGGCCTAAATCCCTAGAATCTTGGCTGTTTACACATCGGAGGGAATCATGAGCAAAGAGGAAAGAAATGGCGAATAAATAGTAATATAGCGTCAATGGAACCTGAATTCAGTACTTCTTAAAGTTATTCTGAAGAATATAACATGTTGATAATGGCGAGAATGGGAGATGAAACATCTGCTGAATTAAAATTTTTACAGAAGTGTCAAAGAATACTACTTAGATCTGATGCTTTCATTCATGTCTTTTTTTTTTTCCTGAGGAAGATTAGCCCTGAGCTAACTACTGCCAATCCTCCTCTTTTTGCTGAGGAAGACTGGCCCTGAGCTAACATCCATGCCCATGGTCCTCTGCTTTGTACGTGGGATGCCGACCACAGCAGTGCTTTTGTGAAACGGTGCCATGTCGGCATCCGGGACTCGGCCAGCGAACCCCAGGCCGCGGAGAAGCGGAACGTGTGAAGTTAACCGTTGCGCTACTGGGTGGGCCCCTCATTCATGTCTTAAGAAAGGGTAAAGATTGCTGAAGTGCTTTTGCCAATGTTTTGATGTTCAAAACCCAGGATTTTTGTTGATGTCAACATTTAAATATGTCTTATTGTATTTTGTCACATAAAAATTTGTTTGGGCCAGCCCCATGGCAGAGTGATTAAGTTGGTGGGCTCAGCTTCAGCGGCCCAGGGTTTCCCCAGTCCGGATCCTGGGCACAGACCTAGCACGGCTCATCAAGCCATGCTGAGGCAGCGTCCCACATAGCAGAGCCAGAAGGACCTACAGCTAGAACATACAACAACTACGTACTGTGGGGCTTTGGGGAGAAGAAGAAGAAGAAGAAAAATATTGGCAACAGATGTTAGCTCAGGTGCCAATGTTAGAAGAAAAAGAAAAAACGTGTTAATGCCATTGAGTTGACTTTGACTCCTACCGACCCTGTGTACAGCAGAGCAGAGCCCTGCCCGGTCTTTTTGAGCCATCCTCTCACCTTCCAGTGCTACATCCGACAGTGCCCTGCTGCAATTCACAGGGTTTCGTGGCCAATGTTTTCATAAGTTGGTGGCCAGGTCCTTCTTCCTAGTCTGTCTTAGCTGAGAAGCTCCTCTGAAACCTGTCCACCGTGGGTGACCCTGCTGGTATTTGAAATCCCAGTGGCAGAGCTTTCAGCACCACAGCAACATGCAGCCGCCACAGTATGACAACCAATGGATAGGTGGTATTGCCGGACTAGGAAACAAACCTGGGCTGAGGCGGGGAGAGAGCCAAATCTTAACCACTAGACTGCCATGGCTGGCAATTAAAAATTATTATTAAAATATTTCATCATAAAAACATAGTAATATAGCCTCAGGAGTAAAAAGAAGATTGAGCCTAATTTACTTCACCTTAAGTTACAGGGATCCATTGGGGGAATAATTAAACTAATATCCTCCCACCCCACTCATCCCAAATATAGAGACCGGGAGAGTATGTGATGCCTCAGCCCCTCATATTGATTTTAGCAGTGGCTTTCAAATTCATTTTCCTGCAAACCAAGGTAAGGACTACATCTTACATCCTAACCCAATACTGATTTATACATATATCTGAAACAAAATTATCATGTGACATATTTACCCTTGTTAAGCATCAGTCTCTGCTATTTTCTATTCTACTCTGTTCGAGAAACAATACTGGTCACAACTTTCTAAATTGATTTCATGACCCACATTTTTGAAAAACACTAGCTTATGTGCAAATCTTTGTCCTATATCAAGTGATTGACATTGATTTTGCGTAAGGAAACGTGCCCCTGCAAAATTGAAAGCAAATTCACCACGTACCTTTCCTGCTGCCGAGCCTCTATATGTACTTGCTCTCCTCACCTGCCTTTCTTGAGATGTGAGCCACGGTCTTCTTCGAAATCCAACTCTGCTGCTAGGCATCCCCACCCCATCAATCAGAATAAATGGTTTCTTTCTTTGCTCTCCCTCAACACAGTGCTGGTACCTCCACCATAGCACTTAATTCAATCTGCCTAGTACTTAATTAGTGATTTACATGACTTAATATCTTCCTTAAATGAAGGTTCTACCGTGTATTCATGATTGCATCCCTCCAGACTAGCACAATGACTGACAGGGCCCAACAAATATCA
This sequence comes from Equus quagga, assembly GCF_021613505.1. Classification (NCBI taxonomy): domain Eukaryota; kingdom Metazoa; phylum Chordata; class Mammalia; order Perissodactyla; family Equidae; genus Equus; species Equus quagga. The sequence continues at coordinate 12,240,631 of NC_060267.1, read as the reverse complement.
AAATAAACTTTTATCAAACACTTAAGACCCAGGACATTTAAAGGTTTACTGTGGTAAAGTCTTTTGCAAAGCAGATAATCGCTCCTTAACAATGGTTTTTAAGTATAGATCCCTCTAAAACATCTGAACTTACAAAGCATCGAACACCTACATACATGCCAATTAAATATTATTTATAAAATCTTTTTTTTTTGAGGAAGATTAGCCTTGAGCTAACTACTGTTAATCCTCCTCTTTTTGCTGATGAAGACTGGCCCTGAGCTAACATCCGTGCCCATCTTCCTCTACTTTATATGTGGGACGCCTACCACACAGCGTGGTGTGCCAGGCGGTGCCACGTCCGCACCCAGGATCCAAACCGACGAACCCCGGGCCACCGAAGCTGAACAGGCACACTTAACCGCTGCGCCACCAGGCCAGCCCCTATAACATCTTTCTAATTGTGGGGATCCTACAGAGGGGATCTCAGGCTTCTGGTCTCACCCTGGGGTGCCCTGTCAAGGCCTCATTAACTGTTCAGCTGTGCAAGGCACAAATTACCCTTCATCTTGTTTCTCCACATGGCTTGTCAAATATTTGAGAATTTACTGTATTGGGCACTGGGATGTAATGATGATAAAAGCACCAGGGCTCAAGGAGTGCATGGACTAATGAAGGGGAGAAGGGCTAACAAGTAAACAGCATGACAATATAAAGTAATAGACACCATTACAAATGGAAGAGCGTTAAGGAAGCAGGTTAAGAGAGGCAACCATGGAAGTCTCCAGAGAAGACAACATTTAAGCTGAGATCCAAAGGTTAAGAAAGAGTTGATTTGGGAGAGGGGGCTCAGGAAGAGTGTTCTAGGCAGAGGGACCAGTGAGGGCAAAGGATTGAGGTTCAGAGACTACAGCTCATTCGAGGGACTGAAAGTAGTTCAGCGCAGTCGGCGCAGTTTGACCAGAGGCGAGGAATGGCAAAAAATGAGGCCAGGTTGTACGGGACCTCATGAGTCAGGCTAAGAGCTTTGAACTCCTGAGATCGTTCACTACAGCTCACTTCCCCCTCCGCTGGTCTGCACTAGCTGCTGCCTGGAAAGGAAGATTGTGATAAGTGAGGGGTGGAAATCAGAGAATATGCAAAATTAAGTGACAGCTCTATTTGGCAGTAAGTTCCTCTTCCTGTATCATTCGTTTGCTCCACAATGCCATCCTGGGGTGGCATCTGAGAAGGTAAAATTTCAAATGAGCTGTGAAGTAGGTCAAGATTATCTTCAGAAAGAAACAGTAAGGAAGAAACGAAGGCCCCACCGCTATGTGGCGTGAAAATACTGACACAGGTAAATTAACGTGTCAAATTAAATTTGTTCTAAGTTTATTATAACACTAATTCCTGTTCACTGAAGTCTGAGCAAACACATACAGAAATCACTGTTGCTAATTTAGCCATACACCCATAATTTTTAAAAATTAAAGGGAATATTACTCCCAACACTTGTCTTTCTGTGCCAAACTGAAGGGGATAAAACACCTCCTAGGAGCTGGAAAGAAAGAGGCCAAGGCAGACATTTTGTCTACTTGAGTTTATTCTGTTCTTAAAAAAAAAAAAAAAAAAAAAGAAGGGAGGTGAGGGATGGAGGGGGCAATAACCCTTAAACACTGTGAGCAGGAACCCAGACTCCGAGACTTGGGCGTACTCCCCGACCCTCAAGCTCAGTTCTCCAACGGATTTCCACCCATGTGGTCTTCTTTTAAACGAGACACCCAAATCAGCAGCAAAAGTACCTGGGGTAGTCACTGAGACTCTGAACACTGGGAACGGGAGGGGGAAAAGTCCAAAAAATAGGAGTTGGGAAAAACAGGGAAGGAATGAGGGAGAGGCTAGGCTCTGGAGCACAGAGTTGGGCCACGAGAGGTGGAAGTGAGCCAGGATGGAGGGGTACCCCTCCTGACTGCTGCTGCCCACATTCCCCAGGACCCCAGAGAGCCCCATGGTTTGTCCTGCAGTCCATTCCCTATTCCCCAAAGGCCTCACAGGCCTAGCTCCAAGTCCTCCAGCTCCTCCTCCAGCGCTCTCCTCCTTGCTAGCTTCTCCAACTGCTCTTTGCTGGGCTGGCTGATTTCCCCAGCCTGGATCCGTTGCTGCAGCTCTTCCACCTGCCGAAGCTTCTTCTTTAGATTCTTTATCTTCTTGGCCTTTTCGGTGGTGGCAGTGGAGTCAGGCTGGTCAGAGGCAGCTGTAGGGGCTGCCCGGGAGCCCTGTGGAGCACTGGGGACTTGGGCTGTCTCTCCCAGGGACACCTTATCGAGAGTCCGGCTCAAGGCCTCTGCCTCCCCTTTCTCTTGCTGCTGCCGCCTTTTCTCCTTCCGCTTCAGGTTGCGTTTGGCTGTCTTGGAGAGACCTGGTTCACCACCTTCAGGTCTGGATGGGGTGACAGGCACAGTGGCCTCGGGGCTCAGCCCCGGGGGCAGTTCTGGTTTACTCTTGAAAAACTTCACGTACTTGTTCTCATACCTGCAGGGAACAGAAGATGTCAACAGTTTCAAAGAATCACTGACTTTTCTGAGCCCTTTTCTTAACCTTCCAAATCATTTCACCCTTTTCACTTTCCTGCCTCCTTCCTCTCCCTAGAGTTCTTCTCCAACTTCCCTCTGCTCTGTAGGTTTTAGGAGGGTCTCTAGGTCCTGAAGCTCTGGATCTCTGAATGCTATTTGGAAGTTCTGCTGAACAGAGGCCACAGGAACCGGACCAGTCACCTGTAAACCTCACTCATCCCTGAACCCCAGCCCCCTCCTCTTTCTCAGACAGTTGCCCCCTGCTTCCCTTTCCTGGGATCAGCAGATTCTTCCCTGAACTCATAGCCACACATATTCTTTCTTTCTGTAGAGACCCCAATAAATGCCCCTCCTCATGCCTAACTACGCACACTGGGACCTCCTCCTGGGGCACATAGCCTTCTTTCACCCTCCGCTGCTTGCGCCAGGTCCCGTCAGGTCGCTGTGTTGAGGCGATGTACTTGCCTGAAAAGAGAATTCAGTTGGAGTTACTCTTTCTAATTTTCAAAGAGTCCCCAAGATGAAAGAATGTATGAATGCACATAGCCTCCCTCAGCACCCATCCACCCACTAAATGCGACTGTCCACTTAAGGCCCCTTTTCTCCTATCAACCCTCACTCCCTCTCTTGTCATTATTTACTGAGTACCTACACACTGTATAATACACCATCCCTGCCCTCAGGGAGGTTCTATTTTTATAATCCAGTTGGCAGGACAGGACAGGCACAGAGGAAGAATTTTTAAAAAACACGAGACAATAGCATGGGGACATCAAAAGGCAGTAAATGAATAAGAGGTTAAAAAGGGACAAAAACAAGGACCATAGGAAGGAGAAATGACCAGAGAAGATGTTGTAGAGAAGGAGAAGTCTTATTAAGATGGATGGTGAAAAACAGGTTAACTTTTAGGGATCCATACTATAGATCCAAAAGCACCATACACAGGATATATGTAAAGGATGTTTGTTGCTGCACTATTTAAAGTAGTAAAAAGCTGAAAGCAACTTGAATGGCCATCAATAGATGAATGGTTGACTAGACACGGATCATCCACATGATGGAACACTATGCTGCTATGAAAGAGAATGTTAGATATGAATGCACTGACCTCGAACGGTGTTCATGATAAACCCAGTGAAAAGGCAAGGTGCAGGATAATGTGTAGAGTAGTAATCCTCAAACTTTTTAATTTCAGGATCTCCCTTACACTCTTATTTTGTAATTCTATGCATTTCACTATGCAATATTAAAAAATATCTGTTAATCTCATCAGAAAACTCTACTGAGAAGCTGTGGAGCTCCCAGGGGCAGAGACAAGTTTTCCAAAACTCTAATTTTTACTTGAAGGCTTGATTTTTATCACTGGCAACAAACACGGTCAGTTGTTTTCTTTGAAATGATGGGCTCACTTCCTTCATTTTCAGGAAAATGCCTATTGGATACCCAGGTCTGAATTAGAAGTTTGTGAGTGGTACTTTCAAGTAAAAGTAGTGTTCCATGAAAAGGCAGTTCGTTTAGCCTGCAACTCGGACAACTGCGTAGTGCTTTTCCTTGAGATGCCATCTTACTCAGTGTGCAGTGGAGTGTTTCATGCTTACTTCCCATTTAGTCCACAGAGAACATTAAAAAGATGTGTAACTTTCAGTGATAAGATGAATAAGTCCTTGGGATCTAAGGTACAGCCTGGTGACTACAGTTAACAAAACTGGATCATATGCTTGAAAGTTGCTATGAGAGTAGAGCTTTAGTGTTCTCACTATAACAACAACAAAATGGTAATTATGCGAGGTGAAGGATGTGTTAACCAACCTCATTGTGGTAAACATTTCGAAATGTACATATCAATGCATCAAGTAATTATTGTACACCTTAAACTTATATGTCAATTATATCTCAATAGAGCTGGAAAAAAATAAGTAAATAAAAAGATGTGTATTCAAGGGCCAAAATTTAATAGAATTAATAATTTTTATTGCATCATCAAGGGCATCCTTAAGTGAAACAGGCTTTATTTACTGCAAGCGCGTGGCAGTGAAGAGCACAAGGACCAGTACAGTTTGGTGCCACTGCTCTGATTACTGCTAAGGGGCCAGTGGTTTTACCACCTTTGCTGTTGTACCCTCAGTGCAAATTTCAACCCAGCAAAAACAGCAAATAACATCTTAGTATATTATGGAAATAGTTATCTTTGCAGACCTCCTGAAAGGGTCTCAGGGAACCCCCAAGGGTCTTGAACAATATTTTGAGAACTGCTGACGTAGAGTATGCTCCCATTCTTTTTGGGGCAAGGAGTAGCACTTAATGGTCCATATAGTCTGTGTATCGGGGCAAAGAGAAAGGTGTAGAAGGACACATACCAAGACACAAAGCCTTTAATGCTGGTTACCTTAAGAGGAATAACCTGGAAGAAGAGGTGGTAGAAACCATTAACCATTAATATATAGTTTTTAAAAAAAACCTATACATATCTTATGTTACTCTTTTTTTTTAAAAAAAAAGTATTACTTTTGCTAAAAAAAGAGAAAAAGATTTTTAAAAGAAAAGTAAAAAAATCAAGTCTAGGGCCTCCCACATGGATTATACATTGTTACATGAATTGGTTTTTTGTTCAAAATGCAATATCATTAATAAATTAAAACTAAAAAAGAAATTTGTTAAAGAAAGTGGGTAAGATGTGACAAGCAGAGGGGATGGGAGAAAGAAGAAAGGTGAGCAAAGAAAGGCGTGGATGTGGGAATGGGGGCAGGGACTGAGAGAGGAGAAGTCGAGGAGGAGTCCCGGTGAATCAGACAGTTCGTGGGAGGGAATAACAGGAAGCCAGGTAGGAGATAAGAAATGGGGCCAGAGCTTGAAAAGCCTTAAATACAAGGTCAAGGAATTTGGAGTTGATCTGGTGAATAACAGCCAGCCACTGAGGATACTGTTTGCTTAGCTGCAAGAGTTTGGAGACAAGAGGAACAACTGAAAAACGAAAAAATGGAGAGGTTTCATGGAGGAAGGGCTGAGACTAGAACTGGGCTTTGAAGAAAGAGGCGGACTAAAGAAAATGGAAAGGGAAGCAGAATGGATTGTAAACAGAAGCTTATTCTAAAACAAAATGTCAGATGTGGGGATGTGGAGGGCACGTTGAGGGGACTGAATAGACCAGTTCGGCTGAGTCAGAGCGCTGGTGTAAAGTCAACAGGGGTGAGGCTCAGACCTTGAAATGCCAGTTAAGGATTTTAATATCTGGCACATGGCATGCATTCAACAAATATTTGTCAAGTGAATGAATCTTTTATCCAAAGCAGTGCTTTAGGGCAATTAATCTGGCATGATGAGAAGGTGAACTGGAAAGGAAAAACATGGGAGACTGGGGAAATCAGTTAGGAAAAAGATTGCAATAATCCTGGCATGAGGGACAGAATTGACTGAAACAGTGAGAATGGAAAGGAAGGGACTGATGCCAGATACATCAGCAAAGAATCAACAACACTTGGTAATTCACTGATGGGGGGAGTGGAGAGGGAGTTAAAGTCAAAAATAATTCAGCACACTTTGTTTTAGTAATCGCAATCTTGAGAATTTAGCATAAGGAAATAGTTCCAACATGAAAAAAACAAAAACATAAAAAAAGAAAGGGAGAGAGATAATTATTTGAACATTATGGTATTATCTATAAATAGCTAAAAATTAAAAATGATCTTTGCATCCGGTTATACAGAAACAGTTTATGATACATCCATTAAAAATGATAGGGGCCAGCCCTGTGGCCAAGTGGTTAAGTTCACGTGCTCCACTTTGGAGCACAGGGTTTCACCAGTTCGGATCCCGGGCGCGGACATGGCACTGCTCATTAGGTCATGCTGAGGCAGCATCCCACATGCCACAACTAGAGGGACCCACAACTGAAAATATACAACTATGTACTGGGGGGATTGGGGGAGAAAAAGCAGAAAAAAAAATGATAATCTGTGTGTGTGTGTAAGATTTGCCCTGAGCTAACATCCGTTGTCAATCCTCCTCTTTTTCAACTTGAGGAAGATTAGCCCTGAGCTAACATCTGTGCCAATCTTCCTCTACTTTGTATGTGGGACGCCTCCACAGCATGGCTGATGGGTGGAGCAGGTCTGCACCCAGGATCCGAACCCGTGAACCCCAGGCAGCCGAAGCAGAGTGACTGGAACTTCAACCACCTGACCACAGGGCTGGCCCCTGATAAAAATTTTTTAAATCATGTAATGTGATATAATGTAATGTAAAATGTAGTTATATATACACCATGATTTCATTTATTAAATATGTCAGGCTTATTTGGAAGTTTAGAAAAGAATGTGCAATGTGAAAGTTATGTTGAATGATTAGATTATAAATAATTTTTTTTTAATTCCCATTAATGTTGTTATATGGTGGGTTTTAAAATTATCTCATTTTTTGTTTCAACCTTAGATGGCTTAGAGAATGGGTACACATAGGAGAGTGAAATTACTTCTGACCAGGCGATTTATAAAGATTTTATGGAGGACACAGCATCTGTTATGATCTTTGGAAGGTGAGCTGGATTCAGACAGGTGGGGCGGGGGGTTATGAGGAAAGAGCAGAAAGGGAAGATTTCAGGCATATGGGACAACATCAGCAAAGGGACAAGTCACACTAGTAATCGTGCCCCTACTTAAAATTCTTCCTGGATTCCTGTTGCCCGCAGGATATTTACAGGGAGGCTGGAACCAAACACAAAAGGCCTTCTTGCCCCCCTGCTCTCGCTAATCTCTAGCCTTTTAGCCTTCAGTCACTCACACTCTGCTCCTCCAGCCACTGAAATATTCAAAAATCTCACCCGCCAGTGTCTCTATTCTCTATGTCTTTTTGCTTTTGCTTCATTTGTCCTGGAATAGACTTTGCTTGATTCTTATCTTAGTTAATTCCTATTGGCCTTTAAAGGTCAAGTTCAAGTATAAACTCCTCAGTGAAATCCTCCCTGACCTCCCCACCCCAAGCCAAGTAAGAAGCTGCCCTTTGTGCATCCGTAGCACCTGCTTTGGCCGTAGCACCTGCTTTGGCCTTCATCGTGCTCTATTGTTTAACAAAACTGTTGCTTGTTCAAGAGCAGGGGCTTTGATCTTTGAAGCAAATGGCCTGACACATAGAAGGCTGTAATTAATTCAAATTAATGAATACATAAATTTAAGTACCATATTAGAGAACAGCAAGAATCCAGTATATTTTCGGCAAAAAGCATATGTAATGGGAAAAGAGACTAGAGGTAAATTAGTCAGAATATGAAGGTATCCAATTTCCTCTTGAGTTTGGACTTAAGCTTCAGAATGTAGGAGAAGGTCGAAGGCCAATAACAGAGTATAGATGATGTGCTCAAAGTAATGCTTTAAGAAGATTAACCTGAAAATGTGTAACATAAACTAAAGGTAGAAAAAAACGAAAGCAATAGCCACAATGTGAGACAACTTGATTTAGATGGTCTCTATGGGTATTGAAAGGAAAATGAAAGAGAAAGCCATTACGAAGAATAAGTCAACAGGATCTGAAGATTGCCAAAATTCAAATTAGGGAGAGGAAATAATTGAAACAGTGCTACGGTGAATTTAATCTGGTGCTTTGCACACGTATTCTCTTATTTTCCACAACATACCTGTGGGTAAGTAGAACATATGGTAATAACATTTCTTCACACGCAGATTTCAAATGTTTATTGAGCAATTGCCATTGTGCCAGACACTGTAACAGGAGCTGGGGCTACAACAATGAATAAAGCAAGCAAGGGTCTGACCTTCTTGCAGCATGCATTCTAGCAAGAAAGACAAGTAATAAAGACGAACACAAATAAACTCATTACAATATCACTCTTAAATGTGGAAAATCTGGAGAAGAATAAAAACCACTGATATAAAGAAAGTCCAAAGGAGAAGACAATTTTGTGAAAATAAGTAATTCAATTCTAGACAAGGAGTGTTTTATATGGAATGAAGAAGAAAGAGACAATGATAGAAACATATATTTAAGTAAATTGCACAGAAAATATAGCTGAGGACTAGTAAAAATGGAATGTGAGAAAAAATTGGGCAGAAGCTTCTTGAACGGCTTTCCTAACTGGAGGCCCTCAGAGGTACAAACAGCCCATCATCACAAAGGAGCACCTATTTTATGTTATTCTGGTTCCATTCCCTGGCTGTGATTCCTATCTCTAGAAATAAAAACCAAGGGCAGAATATCAGGATTTTCAGCTAACACCTTTGAGAGAGTCAGAAACTACAAATTAGAGACTGCTACTATATCAACTTTGGAAGCTTTGTTATTTCCCCACATCTGCTGTTTTGTAATTCTCACTCTGTTTCCTTAAATTGAAAAGGGCCTTGTTTTCAGGAGTGGCAGGAAGACAGTGAAGAGACAACATAGCAAGGCTTGGGCGAACTCCAGGGGTTAGGGAGAAGTGACTGTTAAAGGTATCTTGAATCCCTGGGACCTGCTTCAAGTAAGAAAGGAGATCTGGGTCACAGATCTGAGCCTGAGGATGATCTCAGGGCCCAAAATCCTAAGACCTAGATGCGGTTTCTAACATACAGAAAATAAAAGAAGAGAAGACCCAATTTGGAGGAATGACCCTGGAAAAACGGTCACGATCATTTTCCTCAAGGAAGAAAAGGTGTTGGCAACAACAAGAAAGGATTCTAGGAAAAAAGAAACTAGGCTATGGCGACCAAAAGAGTTTCAAGTAAGGGCAGGTGATTAACAATATTAAATACTGCAAAGAGATTAAGGAAAAGAATGAGAAGAAAAAGGTAACTGATTTTGGCAATTTGGAAATTCCTAGTTATCTTCAAGAATACAGCCTTAGAAAAGTAGAGCGATCAAAAGCCAGACGACACATTAATAAAATGCAATAAACATTTATTGAAAGCCTCCTGTGCGAAAAGTACTACACTAAGTGCTACAGGGATTATCAAGATGAGTGAAATGGTCTGTACTTTCAAGAAATGTACAGTCTAAGTAAGGAGGAGAGTGGGTAAGTCAGGCAAACAAAGAATAAGGCACAACATAAATGCCTAAGGTTTCCTTAGAGACACTGATAATTACTGATAGATTTCAAGAGAATAAATAATCCCACCCTGTTTGATGCAGGAAGGTGACAGGAAATCAGGAAAATCTCAGGGACTTGACTTTAAAGACTAGGTGGTAGCAGTAACAATTAGCAACAACAACAAATAAGTGGCTGATATTTCTGCAGGCAGAGAAAGGAAGGGAAAGGGCATTCTAGGCAGAGGAACAACAAGCAAAATCATAGCAGTGGAAAACTCACAGTATGTTAAGAACAGTTAAGAAAGAGCATTTATTAATAAGTAGCTACATTACACTGCTACTTTACATATATTACCTTATTGAATCTAGACAATGGATAGATACTATCATCTACAGCTGAGGAAACAGAGTCTTCAAGACGTTCAAGATAGGTCCAAGATCACAAAGGCAGCATGTAGCTGCAATCTGAACTCAGTTCTGACGCCCCAGCTTACACATCAGCACTCGGCTGTGCCACCAGTCTTACACTATACAGCCCGGTTTCACTGCAGGGTATAGGCAGAGACGTAGCATGTGATGATACTAATATATTGAAAAGTGGTTTGTGCTCATATTAAAGAACAGTATCTTGAATGTAAGAGCAAATGTTCCATACGGAAATTTGATAGTCAATCCCAAAATGACAATAGCAGCTACCCTTTACTGAATGCTTGCTTCAAGCCAAGGCCAGCGCTCAGTGTTTACGTATACTATCTTATCTCATTTTCACAGCTCCATACAGGATTATTCCAGTTTTACAGATGATAAGAAATTTAACAACTTGCCCAAAGTTACAAAGTCAGTAAACTGTAGCAGAATTCCAACCCAGGCCGTGGGTTCCAAAGGCTGTGCTTTTTACCCTACTATTGTACATTGTGTTATAAATGGGAAAAAAGAAAAAAGAAAAAAAACGAAGAAGATTAACGTTAGTAATAATCAAAGGAAATATAAATTACAACAATAAACTATCATTTGTGTCTATTGAAGCAATAGAGTTTTGAAAGATGAGAATACAAATGCAGTCAAAGAGGTGAAACCAGCGTACTCATATGTGGTTGGTGGAAAACCCTTGAGAGCAATTTGGCTAACACAGCAAGGGGATATACGGTAGTCCCATCATTTAGCAGCATTTCCCAAAGTTTTTGTTATATAAAACACGACTTCCATAAGATTCACAGGAACCTTATTTTTACATTTATTTTGTAGCACATTTCACAGGACTACCAAGTGTTCTGAGGATCATATTTTGGAAACTACAGCCATTCTGTCTGATCCCGATTCTGTTAAATACAGATATGCTATATATGCGCATAGAAAGAAAAACTAAAAGGAAATATAACTGTAGTTATCTCTGCATTCTGGAATTGCCAAACATGCATGTGACTTATATTTTACTACTTACTATATTTTACTACTACTTGTGAAAATATTTTCCAAGTTTTCTACAATTAAGATGAATTAATTTTATAATCAATAAAAAATAAATGTTTGTATCATCCAACCCAGTTAATTCTACTTCTGAGAAATCTTTCCTAAATAACCTATATCCTAATAATAATAATAAAATAACCCTAAACTCACGCAAAGACTTACTGCACAAAAATATTCATAGAGTTCTTATAACAAATTCTGGAAACAATCTAAAAGTCCAAAAACAGAAGAAAAGTAAGAGAGAAGATTCGTGCCCAAACAATAAAACACTCTGCCAGTATTTTAAAAGATGTTTACAGAGAGTTTTTACTAGCAAGGCAAAAAATTTATGTTATAAGGTTTAGTGAAAAGGTAAGATATAAAAATGTATATACCATGTGATTCAAAAATGTTTTAAAAATGCACAAGAAAAATAAAGACCAGAAGGATATATGCCAAATTTAACAGTGAACTCTGGGTGGATGAAATATATTGAACAAAAATTACAGAACTAAATTTGTACTTCAGGAGCAGTAATCTGGCAACAATATGTCAAAGGAACTGGAAGAGAGAGAGAGATGGGAGATAGGACAACTACTTAGGAGCTCACAGCAATATCTGCAGGATAAAGGAAACTGGAATTTTATCAGGCACTTAGAATGACCCAGGTACTATGCTTGATACTTGTATATATAACCTCTTCTAACCTATACAATAATTCTTACCTAACTAATAATTACAGAACCATTTTTTGGGTACTTTCTATGTGCCAGACATTTACATTATATCATTTAAATTTTAATTCTCACAATAATCCTATGTTGTGGGAGTTACTATTCTACTTCATTGATGAGAAAACTAAGGCTTAGATTCCCAAGGCTTAAAATTCCCAAGGCCATATAGCTAACAAGTATTGAAGATAGGATAAGGGTAATGGCAGTAGAAATAAAAGAGTGATATTTTGACAACTGGTTTGTGTGTGAGATGGGGAGCAAGAAAGGAGTAAAAGATGATACAAAACAGCACTTCAATAGCAACAAAAACACTTAATGCTCTGATCTTGGTTTCCTATACCATTCTCCAGTAAAAGGAACCAAGGGCTCCTTGGAGAAATGGCTAATTCTAGGACTGAGACAGGAAATATACAAGACAAGCTTGGAGCATCTTCTAGTGCCAGAAAGTAAGGAAGAACTGAAAAACAAAAACCTACACTGATGGGAGTCAGTCAAAGGGACATGGGGCCCACTAAAAGAGCTCCCAATGTCCAAACCTGGAACATTTGAGCAATAAAATAAATAAGATAGGGGCTGGCCTGGTGGCGCAGCGATTAAATGCGCATGTTCTGCTTCAGTGGCCCAGGGTTTGCTGGTTTGAATCCTGGGTGTGGACATGGCACCGCTTGGCAAGCCATGCTGTGGTACACGTCCCACATAGAAAATACAGGAAGATGGGCACAGATGTTAGCTCAGGGCCAGTCTTCCTCAGCAAAAAAAAGAGGAGGATTGGGAGAAGTTAGCTCAGGGCTAGTCTTCCTCAAAAAAATAATAATAATAATAAAATAAAATAAATAAGATAGTATTGGATTATAACCGAAAGTCCATACTGATATAAATTAATGACTGAATAAATAAATGGGAGAGAAGAGAAACATCCTGTGCAGAATAATTCCAAACACTGTATGTAAATACTCCGTCCTTAAGGGAGCATAACTCCCCACTCTTTAGGTGTGGGCTGTGACTAGTAATTTTCTTCTAAAGAGTATAGTATAGAAAGGAGTACAGTATGGAGAGAATAACTTTACAGTGGAGAAACCTTACAGACACTACTTCAGTCAGGTGATAATGGTCAACATCAACAGTAAAAAACCATTGCGAGGGGTCAGCCCCGTGGCCAAATGGTTAAGTTCATACACTCTGCTTTAGTGGCACAGGGTTTCGCCGGCTTGGATCCTGGGTGCGGACACGGCATCACTCATTGAGTCATGCTGAGGCAGCATCCCGCATGCCACAACTGGAAGGACTCACAACTAAAATATACAACTATGTACTGGGGGGCTTTGGGGAGAAGAAGGAAAAATTTTTTAAATCTTAAAAAAGAAAATCATTGCAGTACTATGTACCCTTGATATGATACTATGAAAATGTCACTTTACCTCTATGGTCATCCCCTCAAAAACAGATGACTCCAATCTAATCGTGAGAAAAACATCGGAAAAATTCTAATAGAGGGGCATCCTACATCCTGAACAGTATTCCTTAAAACTGTCAAGATCTTCAAAAACAAGGAAAGTCTAAGAAACTATCACAGCCAATAGGAGCTTAAGGAGACACAAGAAGTAAATGCAATGTGGTATCCTGGATGAGATCCTGAAGTAGAAAAAAATTAGGTAAAAACTAAGGAAATCTGAATAATGTATGGATTTTAGTTAATAATAACGTATCAATATTGCTTCATTAATTGAAATAACAGTACCAAACTAGTGTAAGATTTTTTTTTCTTGAGGAAAATTAGCCCTGAGCTAACATCTGCCACCAATCCTCCTCTTTTTGTTGAGGAAGACTGGCCCTGAGCTAACATCCGTGTCCATCTTCCTCTATTTTATGTGGGACGCCTGCCACAGCATGGCTTGACAAGTGGTGCATAGAACCACCCCTGGGATCCAAACTGGCAAACCCTGGGCCGCCAAAGTGGAACTTGCGAACTTAACCACTGCGCCACCAGGCTGGCCCTGTGGAAGATGTTAATAACAGGGGAAACTGAGTGTAAGGTATATGGAAATTGCTTGTATTGTGTTCTCAATTTTTCTATAAATCTAAAACTGTTCTAAAAAATAAAGTCTACTTAAAACAGAGAGAGAAATGATGCAAAAAGTTGATCTTGAGTTGGCTAGTACAACGTTGCCTTTAACGGAAACAAGGAAGGAAAAACTGATATAGATATTGGTCAGACAATTTGAGGTGTGACACTATAGCCAAGAATGAAAGCCATTCACCAAACAATTAGAAAAAGGAATTGGCAACTCAGGAGAGAGGCTGGTGCTAGAAATAAAGGCTGTAAAAAGTTAAGGAACAAATAAGCAGCGAGGAAATGGAAATAGTATGTATAGACCTGATATTCAAGAAATCAGCCTGTGAACAGGAAAGAAACAGAAGTGATAGGTCTTGATTTTTCAATGAATTAGAAAGTGAATTCATCGGCCATGAGGGAGAATTAAAAGGGAGGGTCAGAGAGAGCTGGAAAAGGTGGGGGAAATAGCCATGAGAGAATGTAAGCAAATCAAGAAAAAAGAACTGGAGAGAAGCCATGATCTTGGCATAAGTTAACATTAAGTTATACTGAATGTGCTAGCTTCTGTGCTTTTTCTCCTGCCATGTGCTGTAGCCTAGAAGCAGAAGCCAAGAAAACAGTTGATGGGTGTGATTCAAGGTAACAGAAGTCCTTGCTTTACATAGAAGAACAAAATGAATGAAAAAAGCAATGAGGATAGTATCAAAGTGGCTGGTCATGGAGGTCTAGCAGGGCAGCATCAAAGGTAATCACGAAGGTACTGGTAGACTCAAGGAAACGGGAAAGGTCAAGAATTAGAGAACCTAAAGAGGGCAAAAGCTGATTCTGTGAATGTGAGGTAGTGAAAAAGGTGACTGGTAAGGAAGCTAAAGTATGTAATAGCGAGCCCCTGAAGGGGAAGCAGCATCATAGGTGAGGTCCAGGTAGTAGTGATTCTGATGTGTAGCTGATTTGAAAATACAAAGGAAAGTCAATGGTCCCATGCTGAGGAACTGTAACATCAGAGTACTTCAAAAATGCTGGAGACACTGAGAATGAGAAGAAGAAACGGAGTGGAGAAAAAAATATGACGTGATAGGTCTGGATCCTTGTGGGCAGTAGATGATGGCCCTGAGGTTTTAGAGAAAATGCTGTAATTGCATGCCAATACCTTCCACCAGAATTAGAGTGACAGTGGTAGATCAATGATCTGGAAGTAGTAAAGGAGAGCAAAAAAGCAGTATGATTCCTTCTCCTCTTCCACATAGTCACAGAGAACAGAAGATATCTCTTGGTGGGAGTGATGATGAGATGTGATACCTGGATTTTCACTAAATCACTTTAAAGAAAAACAGTTAAGAATAAAGAGAAGTATACTGGACAATGAGTAATATTTTCAAAGTACACATTAAAAGGAGCTGGTTGAAGAAGTAGAGAGCAGGAGAAGAGGTTGTACCACTTTGAAATGTAAGGTTGGGGAGAAATAGCAGAGACCTGGCTTGTCATTAGACCCCACAGGAGAGATAGGTTGAGAAGTAAGGAACACAGAAAGCTGCAAAGCAAGAAGCATAAATGGCACATTTTAAAACAGACTGTATGTACCACAGCACACGCACAATGTCACTTCTACAGAAGACTACACATACACAATGAGGGCTACAAAAAACTGTTAACACCTTGCCTTGCACAGCATTTTATAAATTGCTTTCATATATACTATCTTATTTGATTGTCACTGGGTAGACATTACTATGCACATTTTTCTAAATGAGAAATTAGGATGGCACAAAACCACAATGAAAATCTTAATTCTCTGTTTTCAACACATAAACCTCACATACACAGCTGACACTTCAGCATCTTAATCAGTCAGGCTGGAAATTCTTCTCTAGCCAGAAGGAACAGTGGGTTCTATCAACTTGTCAGAGGGCTTCAGAGGCCACTAGACATCTTCCTGTTTGGCTTCTTCCACCTTAGATTCCTCAACTCCTATCATCATCACCAGAGAAGGGAGAGGCGCGGCTGGTGTCATCAAGGAGAAAACTCAAGCTGAAAAGTTACATTAGGCTTCTCTTCTCTGCACACCTCTAGACCTCAGCGACCCAACCACAAAGATGAGGGAGAGAGTGGAAAAAAGCAGTATGTAGCAATGAGGATGTCTTCAACAGATACAGCTTCGAGAAAAAGAATTAAGACGGGGCTGGGGAAGGTCAAAAAGCAGGGATAGTCAAGAGAAGGGGGAGGGGAAGAGTGGGAGAGCAGGAATTGGAGAGAACTGAGTGTAGGAGCCCCCAAGTCTGGAGAACCCAAAAGAGATATGGGAGCTCCAACTGCTGGAGAAAAGCTAAAAGCCCGTGAGGGTCCTGGAGCAGGGACCAGCGTTGAAGGACCCCAGGCTTTGGGTGACCGGAAGCAGAGACCCCCAAACATGAGACCAGAAGGGGGCGCAGGTGACACCCCGTAGGAGAGAATGAATGGGGAAGGCGGTCCGGAGGGCGGGGCAAAGGAGGGGCCCCGGGATGGGCGGGGCACAGACCCCTTTCCAAGTCCGAACCCCTGCCCCGAGAGCCCGGGGAGAAGCGGCTCCGCGCCTCCCGCACTCACCGCCGGTCTCGTCAGTTACATAGGGAGTCGCCATCTTGAAAACGCAAACCACTTCCGGCGTGAGCGGGCTGGGGTCCCGCCCCCCTCCCCACCGGAAGTGGAGTCCAGATCGTAGCAGGCCACCATTTTAGTCTTAAAGGGAGAGTACACCATTTCATGAACGGAGGTGGAGGAGGAAGGGAGAAGCTGAAGACTTTAATAAAATAAAAGCTCTGGGCTCTTTTACTGCCACTGTTACCATTATTGAGCGCCTGCTGCGTGTAAAGCAGTCCTTTGGTGCTGAGAGAAGTTCCGAGGCACAGACCCTCTCCTCACAGGCATTCTTCATCCATCCAGGACCTGCGAGGGAAAAGGGGGCAAGGCCCTGTCTGCACCCAGAAAGTGGGGCTGATAGATGAGGAAAGGAAGAATATTTAGGGGCTGGCCTGCACCCAGGTCCCAGAGCGGCTAGGGGACATGGGGAGGGGCGGGCAAACTCCGGGAACGCACTGGGGCGCACCGATGTGGTTGGGGGCGAATTGAAGACCCCAACTAACCCTCTCTTAGAAAGTGGGGAGGTCGAAGTAGCCTGCCGATTGCCCTCGACCACCAGCTCAACCCTCCGGAGACCCGCGAGAGGGGCGTGCAAGGCAGGGGGCGCTGCCGGCCAGTCACCTGTCCCCGCAGCCTTGGGGTTGCCAGCGGCTTCCACGGCCCGGGAGGCGGCCGGCCGGGTGGGGCGGGCAGCCCTGGCCTGGCCCTGCCCCTGGGGCGGCCCCAGGGATTCGAAGCGAAGTGACGGCGGCCCAAGTTTGCGCTGGCCTTCGACACTGGGCCCCGGGGTCAGAGGGTAGGGTGAAGGCTTCTGGGCGGACCTTGTTAGTATTCTAACTGACCTCGTCCAAGTTTCTGGGCGCTGGGCATTGGAAATGGGGCAACTCGCCAATAATCCGGGCCCGTTCGGTCACTGGCTTTGCAGTCGTGCCCTGCCCCAGCCTCCCTATTTAGATGAACCCAAGTGAGAATTCTCCCTCCCCCGCTTTTTTCAGCAGCCGTTGTGCCTTCAGGGCTAAGTCCTGCTAAACTTGTTTCCCCTACAGCCTGGGAGGGGCCGGCTACAGGCTTCTCTCCTCAGGTGTCCGCTCTGCCCTCCCCCATCCCCATCTTGTTGCTTTTTCCTGCTCCAAAGCCCCGACTTTGGCTTAGGTTAACGTCCAACAGTACCGCTGGAACCAGGGAGGAGGGAGGAGGGGAATATCTGCGACCACCTTCAAGACCAGCTGCATACCTCACTTAAAAAACAAAAAACAGAGCAATGGCTGCCTAGGAACTTCCTAAAGCTTTGAAATGAAGCTTCAGACGTTTTCTCCGGTCATAGCTTGCCTTCCTTCCCAAGCTCCACCTTCTTGACTTCCACTAGAGGCCCAGTCCAGAAGGTCTCAAAAAAAGACTCATTTAAAAACTGGTTTGCACTCAATACCCAGTTATTGCAAGTGTTCCAACGCTGCCATCCTTAACCCCTCTGCTCTTTCACCAGTTGTGCTTCAGCCCTGCCTGGTATAGCATCCTGTTCTTAGCCTTGTTACTAATGATTAGAGGTGAGAGTGTGGGATGAAGCCTCTAAAAACTAGAGGGATACCTTGGTCTTGACTGTACTGCCTGAGGAGTACTAGTACTAGTGGGCTGCTCAATGGGCCTTTCTGCTAGAGGGAATCCTAAGTGGTCCTTGTTGACTACTCAACCCTAGGAGCCCCCCTACTATGCCCCTAGACATCCTGCATCAGCTCTGGGGTTGACAGGAAGTGAAACTCAATTGTCTGCCTAGCAGACCTGCCTGAGACCCAGCCCTGGGCCCCGGATGTGGCCCCCCACCCTGAGGAGGAAGAGAGGAAAGAAGAGGCTGGGGAGAACAAGGCTGTTGTTTTTTCCTTTCCCTTTGTTCACTGCGGTTTCTTTCTTTCTGACTTTTATGATGTGGTTGATTAAAGAAATGAGCACCTGGAACTGCAGGCATTAGGCGCCTCCTCCTTAGATGTTTCTTGGCCTTTCTTTCCCCCACCCCCACCAATAACTGACTTGGGGTATGATGGAGCACAGTTCCTAAAAAAGACACAAAGAAGCCTAGAGCATGATGGATTCCTTCTTATTCCTTATTAGAGAGATCACCTCATGCCCCACTTTGAAGTCTCAAAAAATGACTTAAGGAGCCGGCATGGTGGTGGAGTGGTTAAGTTTGCGCACTCAGCTTGGATGGTTGGGAGTTGGTGGGTTTGGATCCCCTGCACGCTGACCTATGCACCGCTCATCAAGCCATGCTGTGGCAGCCTCCCACATGCAAAATAGAGGAAGATTGGCACAGATGTTAGCTCAGGGACAATCTTTCTCACACACACACACAAAGACTTAAAAGGAGCATCTTTAACTTCATGTAGGGACATATCTGAGGATGATGAAGTGAGAAAGGTCATAGAAAGGGTGGTATCACTATATCATTTGCAAAGAAAGCTGAGTGTCTTAAGGATTAGTATCATTGCAGGATTTCTAGATGAGGGATTCAGGGGCAGAAAACTGATTGGAAGAGGGGCTAAGGGGCTTGTTCTTACTTATATTGTATGTTTGTTTAGGATGGCTTAGAGTGGGGGGGTTTTACACACACACACACACCAAGCCACTCTTTGGTGCAGCCCTAAGCCGGGCTGTGTCTTTGGCAGTCCTGCAGAACTAAGTGCAGGACCTGGAGCATAATAGGCCTTCAAAAGTGCTTATGATTCCTTATGACTAAGGAGGTCATATAGGAAGGGGAGATGAAGGATGGGGAGTGGCAAGGCCCTTGTCTTTTTAAGATTGGAGAGGAGAAAGGAGCAGAGAGACAGACCCTTTCCAACCCCTGCCTCAGGTCTCCATTTCAGATGCAACAACAGTACTCCCAAACCCTATTACTCAGCCACTCTATTTCTGACAAAAATGGAGGAGTCTCTTTGCACAAGCCTGTCTTGAAACAATCAAGAACTGCTTAGACCCCTCTGTTTCCACTAGGGGGCCTCATGTATTCATGGCTTCTCCCCAACCCCCACCAAATGTATATATTATGTGTGTATATGTATGTGTGTACATACACACACAGCAAAAACAACACATACATACAAGCTGCCAGTCAGGGCTCTCCCCGCCCGCCCTCTTCCACCACCAGGTGTAAGAGGGAAGATTCCAGGAACTCAAGCCTTTGTTGCTGTGCCCTATTTCAATGAAGGGTAGGAGGGGGTGAGACCGGGGCTTGGGGCGGGGCCAGGGAGCAGGATGCCTAGGTACCCAGTTCCTACCAGTAAGTCCCTAGGCCTCTGTCTCTCTCCCTTGCTCTACCAGCCTCACCACCATCCACGCTGCCCCAAGAGCCTTAACAACTCCAGAACAGATTCCAAACAGGAGAAGCTGAAAGGATTTCCTTTCACCTCTACTTTTGACCAGGGCCTTCTACGCCACCTGCCAAGGCCAGCAGGTAAAGTGGGAGGGTTAGGGAGTGGAGAAAGGGTGGACACAGACCAGAGTGCTCTTTGTACCTAAACCTCCACCCTAGAATTCTGGGAAGGACCTGAGTCTTGAGAGAAGGAGGTGTCTTTAGACTGGGGAAACAATCCTGAGACATGTGGCGTTTGGGTTTTCGGATGTGAAGAACCTGGAGGTGAAGGTGGCCAGATTCTCTCAAGTGGCCTCAAGCAGCGTGGGGTCCACGGCGGGAGGGAGGTATTTGGGTCTCAGGATGTGGAATCTGGAACTCTGGCCTTGTTGCTGTGGGATTTCCCGAGTATGAATTCAGTCCGTGCTGGTTGGAAAGGGGTTGGGAAGGGCAGTCCCCAGATGGCAGCAATTAGGGGAGGGTGAGAAGTTGTCTGGGTGGGCATCCGCCAAGCTGTCCCGTCAGGAGCCCCGCCCCCTATGTTGGTCCCCGAGGGTTGAGATGAGGGGAGAGGCGCTGAGTGATTAAAAAGAGGGGAAGACAGATAGAGCTGTCCCTAGGGAGGGAAAAAGATGAGAAGCCAGGATGTGGAGAAAGTGGCACAGACCAGAGCCCTGAACATACTCGGGGGCAGGGGGAGTGAGGTTGGCTGAACTGGAAACGGGGCCTCTCCAGACTGGAGTTCCTGGAGTTGGGGGCGCAGGGCGCGGACGCGCGGGCGGGCGGGTCGGGTCGGGGGCGGGCAGCTGTGTCGTCAGGAGCGGGGCGGCTCCGGCGGCCTCGTCTGCCTGGCCCGTCCCCCCAGCCCAGCTCGCGCTCCAGCTCCCGCGCCGGCACCGCAGCTCCGACCGCGCGCCCTCCGCAGGCAAGGTAGACACCCCGGGAGCCCCCCGCGCCTCTCGCCCTCCCACCCGGTGCAGGTGAGGCGGGGACGCGGGAGGGGACGCCCCACGGGCTGGGGTAGGGCTGCGGGGCGGAGAAGGAGGAAGCATGACAGCTGGAGCGGGTAGCCTGAAGGGTTTGCGCCAGGACGCGGCGGGCAGCGGAGGGCTGGGCCGGCGCCCCACAGGCAGCGTGTCCCCGGACCTTCCCCTCCATCCCTCCTGCTCACTCGGAGGGATGGTGCGGCTCGGCTGCTAGGGACCTGAGTAGGAGGAAAGTCGGTTGTGGAACCTCTACAGTGCTGCACGGGTGGAGAAGGGTTGTGGTTGGGCCTCCTGGTCACCAACTTCCCACCCCTATTCTTTCCACACCTGTCACTGGAAAGTTTCTGAAACTACCTGGGTCTAAATCCCACTTTTCCCCTTTAAATGGGGGAAAGGAGCTTTACTGAGGAGGAAATGCAAATATTATTGGGCATCTCCCTAGCCTCCAAATGTGTGAGCCCACGTCCCCCAACCATGCCAAGACTGTAACTTCCTCCTGTACTACACAATGACCCCCCTCCCACACACACACACACAAACACCACTCCCTTAATCAGGCAACACTATCATCTGTGATGTTTGTAGAGGCTGAAGGAAATTTGAGGCTTTAAGCCAAAGGATTCCCTCTCAGGGACCACTGACTTACTAGTAACAGGGATGGGCAGGAAGAATAGAACTTCCCTCACTCCTGGAAAAGAGGAGGAGGATACAGGCCCTGGTGTGGTTAAGGGATTCACAAGTCCAGGTAAGCAGGCCTGGGTCCTCAAAGGGGAGTGCCTGTCTTTTGGGGTTCCTGGCTGGGTCAGCCTGAATGTTCGGGGGCATAGCTGATTCTTGAGTAATTGTAAATTTACAAGACTTGGAATGTGAGCAATGAATGTTGACGTGCAAAAGGAAATCTTAAATGTTAGCACTGGCTTTGGAAATCATATTTATCTCTCAGTTAGCAGCAATTTTAGTGTTTAATGTTGAAAATAAGATCTAGAAGGGCCGGCCCGGTGGCCTAGTGGTTAAGTTCGTGCGCCCTGCTTCGGTGGACCGGGGTCTCGCTGGTTCGGATCCCGGGCACGGACATGGCACCGCTCATCAGGCCATGCTGAGGCAGCATCCACATGCCACAACTAGAAGGACCCACAGCTAGAATATGCGACTATGGACTGGGGGGATGTGGGGAGAAAAAGAAGGAAAAAAAAGATTGGCAACAGTTGTTAGCTCAGGTGCCAATCTTAAAAAAAAAAAAGATCTAGAAAACCAGAGGCACTGGTTAAGTGTTAGTGGAACAGACTAAGGACAAGATATCTAGAGTCTGGGTATGACCCTGAGAGACTCACTTGCTCTCTGAGCCTCAGTTTTCCTCTGTAAAATATGAGAGTTGGTGTCTCCCAGCTCTGAGGATGTTCTGGGAGTCTCTACCTCCAAGTCAACTTCTTCCTTTCTTACCCCAAGGTGGTAGGGGCAATCAGGGAAACCAGAGGAGGGAAGGGATGGGTGAGTCACAAATAGCTGGCAAGAGGGCTCCAGACCCCACCCTCCCAGCCCTGGCATTTGCAAGGACTAGCCCAGGTTATAGCCTCAGGGTTGGGATGGAGCTGGAGGACAAAATTGGACTTGTTCCAGGTCTTTAAGGCCCCAGGATCTGGCAGTTTGCTGCCTCTCAGCAGCAGGGGCAGCCAAACTTTTGGTGAGAAAAGTCGAGAGGAACCTGAAAAGATCCCAGGAGCCCTTATATCCAAAGTACCATGCCAGGGGTGTCCTTGGACCCCAACAGACTAGTTTATAACCACCGCCTTACCCTCCCAGAAGCAAAGTACAGGATCCTGATACTTCACGTCTGTACCTGAGATATGACACAGGAAGGAAAGGTGTACAACTGGGCTTCGTTGCTACTGGAAGTCCCTAGAATTTATGCCTTCCTGGGTCAAAGACATCATTTTTCCTAATCTCCAGATGTGTTTCTCTAGGTACCACCCTTGTGCTATAAATAATAATAATAATAATAGCTAACATTTATTGAGTTCTTCCTCTGTGCCATGCAATATGCTCAGTATATTGAATGTATTATTTTATTTAGTCCCTACATTGTGACTCATTTCTCTAGGTACCCATTTTACCAATGAGGAAACAGGTTGAGGGAGATGAAATAACTCCCCAAGAGCTAAGATTCTAGTCCTTGCCTAGATAATGCAAAAGTCCATTCTCCTAACCTCTACATATAAGCCCTGGGGGGGCGGGGCTGGCCTGGTGGCGCAGTGGTTAAGTTCAGAGTTCTGCTCCGGTGGCCCAGGGTTCACCAGTTCAGATCCCGGGTGCGGACATGGCACCGCTTGGCAAGCCATGCTGTGGCGGGCGTCCCACATAGAAAGTAGAGGAAGATGGGCATGGATGTTAGCTCAGGGCCAGTCTTCCTCAGCAAAAAGAGGAGGATTGGCAGCAGATGTTAGCTCAGGGCTAATCTTCCTCAAAAAAAAAAAAAAATACAAAAAAAAACCCCGGGGGCTAGAAGGGTCTCTGTGAAAAGAGAGGTGAGAGAGAAGTATCATGTCCTCTCTCCTGTTTGTCATCCCTTGTTTACTCTCTCCCTGTCACTTTCTCTCTCAGATTCCATTTCCTAGAGCCTTGGAGTCATCTAAGAATCCCCAGGAGTAATGAGAAAGGCTAATTAAGCCATACAGGCCCCATTAACCATAAAACTATTTTGTATTCATTAGATCTGTTGGCAGTAGAAGTTGGATTATAGTCATTGAAAAGGGCTAGTTGGGTACAGTCCTTTCTCTAGAATATCAGTGTCCCAGAACCCCCTTCTAAGTGTTTCCAGAGAGCTCCCAGAACAGGAATGGTATGCTACATAGAGGTGGGCAGCACAGGTGTCTCAAGGGCAGAGGCTACAGAGAAGGTTCTTGCACCATCAGAAAGGAAGTTCTTGTAGGCCTTAATTGCCTCCTTGAGCCTGACCCAACAAGCCCTGAATAAGTGTTGGCAGGGGGAGGCAGAAGGTGAGAGCCTTGCATGGAGTAGCATAATAAGTACTTTCTAGCATCATTCCTTCATTTAACAAATATTTATTTAGCACCTACTATACATGCTGCAAATTGTCTCATACTCCCCTGTCAGGATGGACACTCTGGCATTTCATTTAACTGTGTTTGGACAAAATATGACTCCCTAACTTTACACAACTATTTGTACAACCAATATGGAGCAATTACAACACGCTGGGCACTGTTTCAGGTATTGGGGATACAGTGGGGAACAAAACCGACAACTTCCTGCCCTTGTGGAACTTACATTTTGGTAGAAGACAAACAGAACACAAAGCAGCAAATAAATTAACAAGATAATTTCCACTTGTGATACGTTTTGTGAAGGAAACGAAGGAGGGTGCTGTGCAAAGGAGCGGGGCTACTTAGGACCGAATGATGAGGGACGGTCTCTTGGAGGAGCTGACATTTCAGCTTAGGCAAGAAGTCAGCTCTGCCAAGAGTGGGGAGGGCTGCTCCAGGCTGACAGAACAGTAAGTCTCATGGCCCTGAACAGGGGAGAACTTGGCGTGCTCAAGGAACAGAAAGGAAGGCAGTGGACTAGGAGGCAGTGTGTGAAGGACCAAGTGGAAAAAGAGGAGGACAGAGAGACAAGCAGGGTCCCCACCACAGGGTTCTTGGGTTAGAGCTTGGGCTCCTCCACTTATCACCTGCCTTAGAAATCCCAACCCCTTTGAGCTCCAGTTTCTTCACCTGTAGAATGGCTATAGCAATAACTTCCTATCTCACTGGATCCGATTTTAATTGTTAATACAGTAATAACTACCATTTCTTGTAGGCCTTCTATATGTCAAGTTCTGTACTGGGTACTTTTTATTAATTATTTGACTTAATCCTCACAACTATGAAAGATAGGTATCATTCTCCCCATTTCACAGATTGTAATTTGCCCACATAACACAGTGATAGAGCTAAGAATGGAACCTGGACAAGACTAACTCTAGCTGTTTGACTCATATTAGTGCTGTACTCTAATGAGAGATAGTGTTACTGCTGTTATTGAATCCTCAAGGCAACTTGCCCTCTGTAACTTGGCCCCTGGGCCAGAGGTCAGCATGATCCACGTGATGGCTCCTCTCTGGTCCCTGAGTCCCAGAGCCAAAAGCTGGAGCTCCCTAAACACTACTAACCTAGCAGGCTAGAAGGAAGAGCCCCGCATCCGAGACTCCCGCAATCAGCTCAGTCCTCCTGGAACTGGGAAGCCAGGCCGATGCTCGGAGCCTTCTTCCCCTATCTCGCGCGCCTGGGTCCCCGCCCTTCCCCAGTAGAGCTCCGCGGGACGCAGGCAAGGCGGGGCCGGGGCTGGGGACCGGGCCAGAGCTGGTTCTGTGTCGCGCGTCAGAAGCGCTAGAGGTCGTTGCGGGACGTGGGTGGTTCGGGGAGTGGATGGCTGAGCGGAGCTGGGGACCGAGGCTGGAGGCGGAGCAAGATGGGGTTGTGGCTCGGAAGGCGTGCCACCGACGCAGTGAGAACCACGGGGCGGGTCGGGACTGCGGGAGCCGAGATGAGAGAGACTGCAAATCCCGGAGAAACTGCAGAGATTGGGGGTGGCGGGAGAAGAGGTAGAAACCGCCAAGGGGGACACGCTCACAGAGACACATATAGACTGGAAACGGGGGGTTGGGGGCGAAGAGGTGAGGTCGGTCAGAGATGAATCGAGACAGATTAGGGGAGAAATCAGAGAGCTGGAGAAGGATCCAGAAATGGAGGAGAAAAAGTCAGAGATGAGTCAGAGAAACAGAGACACAGGGCCGACTCTGTCAGGGAGAGAGAGACACACAGAGGAGGAGAACACAGGGAAATGAAGGGACTGCAGGAGGGACTCAGAGGAGGAAAGAACAGAAATCATAGTGGAAGTGGTGGATGGAGGTGGCAGACAGAAGTAAAGAGACCAGACAGCTGGCTCTTCCTGCCACATGCTCTTGTCATCCTCCTCCAGATCTTACCTTGGAAGTGGAGGTCCAGGCGCCAGAAGTACTACTACCAAGCTGCCTTTGTGGCCATCCTTAAGGAAAAGAGAAAGATGGCCAAGGAGAGGGGCCTAATAAGCCCCAATGATTTTGCCCAGCTGCAAAAATACATGGAATGTGAGTCTTCCTCTCAATCCTTCAGTTCTGGTGACCTTACCCAGAGAATCCCTCCACTTCCTCATTCCCCCCAACTCCTCCAATTTTCCCAGTGGCCTTGAGCCAGGCAGCTGCTGAGATTTGTCTATGACTGGGAAAGGGAAGAGAGGGAGTTGGGGAGGTGCCTGTGGTCTCAAGTCACTAGCCACCTTCTCTCAACCTTGACTGCCTGTTCCAAGTCTCAGAGGAGAGATGCTAGAAGGGGTACCACTTTGGAGGATCTGAAATGTTTTCTCTCTGTATTTCTGTGTTTCTTCTTGGAATTTCTTCTTTATTCATCTCACTTGACTCTTTTTTCCTCTTGGATGTCTGGGTGGGACTCTGGTAGAAGACAGGGAAAGCCAAACCAGACTAATGCTCTTTCACTCTCTTCACATGCTAGACTCCACCAAAAAGGTCAGTGATGTCCTAAAGCTCTTTGAGGATGGTGAAATGGCTGAATATGTCCAAGGAGATGTGAGTGGCAGCTGGGAAATCTTCTCCTTGACTAACTCCTCCTATCTTTGTTTTTGCTACTCCATTGGGATCCCAACTTCCAGGGATTATTCTGGGCCCTTGCTATCTTCCCTCTTGATACCCCTGCACCCATTGTTACCACAGCTGTTGCTTTAGGGCAAAGCAAGAGATCACATTAACTCCTCAGCCCAAGAAACCATACTCCTGCCTCGGATGCTTCTCAGCTCTCCACTTATTGTCTCTGTCCCCACCCAATTCTTCAGTCCCCGGCTCTCATCCTGCAGGCTCCCCAGGGTAATGCTTGTTTTCATCATAGGCCATTGGGTATGAGGGATTCCAGCAATTCCTGAAAATCTATCTGGAAGCAGATAATGTTCCCAGTCACCTAAGCCTGGCACTGTTTCAATCCTTCCAGACTGATCACTGCTTAGAAGAGACTGTGAAAAAAGGTATGGTCAAGTAGGTGGGACTGAGCTGGTCCTCCAGAAGAAAAGTCAAATTAATGTGGGTTTGGGGGGTGAAAGTTGAATTGAGTCACATGTTGGGAGCAGGGCTGGGGGAGAGAGGTAGAGGGTGGCCAGGCTGGTGTGGGGGCTGGAGGGAGGAAAGTTAAAGGGAAGAGCTGGAACCAAGGAAAAGAGAAGAGCCAGAGTGGAGGGAGCCCCACCCTCAGATCTGCTGCTCTTTTTGTAACCAGATCTGGTATGTCTCAGTGATGTCTCCTGCTACTTTTCCCTTTTGGAGGGTGGCCGTCCAGAAGATAAGCTAGAATGTGAGTTGCCATTCTGGATTGGGAGAGGGGAGGAAAGGTGATGGGAGAGAGGGTGTTCCCCAGCCCTCCTTCCCTCATTTTTTCAGGATTCCTAAAGGCTGACAGGGCCAGACAAAGGTGGGGCCAGAGAATGGGCCCATTTCCTCTGTTACCCAGACTCCTATGCCTAATGCATTTTCTGTGGGTGGCCTGGGGTGTTGTTGGGATGCAGGGGGTGTGAACTGTCTCCCCTGTCAGGCTCACTAGGGGTGGAATCCAAGCCTGTATCCCTTCTCTTTTTGTCTCCTTTCTCAGTCCCAGCCCCAAGCCCTGGGCTCTTCAACCAAAAGGTCTCTCTCCCTCTCTCTTTGTTTCCCCTGTATTCTGTTATGAATTCTTTGGGTATCCCTCAAAAACTGACCCTGGCCCCCCCAAAACACCCCACAGTCACCTTCAAGCTGTACGACACGGACAGAAATGGGATCCTGGACAGCTCAGTGAGTTGGGGAACCTGTATGCTGGGCAAGGGAGTCTGTGTCTATTTGTCTGTGCCCTCCTGTCCCAACTCTCCAGGATCTTAAGAAGCAGAGGAAGCTAGAGGGAGAAACTGAGTCCTCTAGGACTAAATTTGGGAATAGGTTCCAAGTTCTTGATCCCTAAAAGAGGAGGCTGGAGACATGAATTGGGGGCTGCCTTGCAAACATCCGAACACACATAGACAATTGTTTACTTGGCAGAGACACCTGAGAATGAGAGGTGGGTCTGGGGGTGGAACCCAAGAACTCTGATTTCTAGAGAAGAGTTTGGATGGTGGTAGTGAGGTGGGATATGGCTGTGGCTCTTACTCGCTTGGCCCCCAGGAAGTGGACAAAATCATCATACAGATGATGCGAGTGGCCGAATATCTGGATTGGGACGTGTCTGAGCTGAGGCCGGTAAGGCAGTTCTTCCTCCATTTCTCTTCTTGTCCCTTCGCCCTGGTGAATCATGTGTCTCCCTTATGCCGTATCTGACAGGCAGCCTGGTTCCCTTGGCTAGGATGGCTGGGCTGGGTATCCTAGGGGCCTTGGAGAGGTGTCAGATCTGAGGAGCCACTCACACCAAAAGTACCCCCCCCCCCATTCTCTGCTCAGATTCTTCAGGAGATGATGAAAGAGATTGACTATGATGGCAGCGGCTCTGTCTCCCTAGCTGAGTGGCTCCGGGCTGGGGCCACCACTGTGCCACTGCTGGTACTGCTGGGTTTGGAGATGGTGAGTAGGAGAGACTTGTGAGGACGGGTAAGACAGCAGCCGTGGGTTGTGCTTGTCAGAGGTTGGCCCTCTAAGGGCTTAGACACTCCCTAGAATCTGCTGTGCCCTCCCAGACTCTGAAGGACAATGGGCAGCACATGTGGAGACCCAAGAGGTTCCCCCGACCAGTCTACTGCAACCTGTGCGAGTCAAGCATTGGTCTTGGCAAACAGGGCCTGAGCTGTAACCGTGAGTGACGGGGCCTGGGAGTGTGGGAGCAGAGGGGCAGCCCAGCTATCTGCAGGAGCACGGTGCTCTGAACTTAGAGGGACCTGGGTTTGAAGCCTGGGCTCTGCCACTGACTAGTTATATGACCTTGGGAAAGCCACATGACTTCTTTATGCCTTAGTTTCCTCAACTGAAAGTGAGGTAATTGTGAGTGTTAAATAAGTCGATGCACGACAAGTGCTTCACACGGTGCATGTACATACTATTACATCTGCAATAAAAATTAGCTATTCTTTTATTATTATTGTTATATCTGGGCCTCCTTTGCATCATCCAGCTCAGTTCCTGGCACATGGATGGAGTAGGGGGTGGACGTGTGGTAGCAATTGCTCTTTTAGGGGGAAGAGAGCAAGAGGCACAGGTCTTGGAGGTGAGCTCCAACCCCAAACTGCAATTCTCTACCCACCCTCACAGCAAGGGTTTAGATGTCTTGTTTCAGTGAGTGATTCCACCTCACCCCCAGTTAAGGAGGAAATGGGAGGAGGGGCTGCAGCTAAGGCTCTGACTTTCTCCCCTCTCGCCCAGTCTGTAAGTACATCGTTCACGACCATTGTGCCATGAAAGCCCTGCCTTGTGAAGTCAGCACCTATGCCAAGTCTCGGAAGGACATTGGTGTGAGTGACTCCATGCCCACACCATCACCACCTGCATCCTGACCCTGATTCTTAGCCCATTGCTCCCCTCAGCCCTTCCCCCAGGCCCTGCTCAGACCCTCTCAGACAGAGGATTGCCTTTCTCCGCAAGGTCCAATCACATGTGTGGGTGCGAGGAGGCTGTGAGTCTGGGCGATGCGACCGCTGCCAGAAGAAGATCCGGATCTACCACAGCCTAGTTGGGCTGCATTGTGTGTGGTGCCACCTAGAGGTCAGTTTGTGAGCTCTCCCTCCAGCCTCCCAAAGCCGCCGTCTCTCCGCTTGCTCCCTCAGGCCCGTTTCCCCTTTAGCCACAGCTGCCCCTGCTCCTAAGGGCTCTCTTTCCAATACTAGACCCCCAAGTTGAAAGGTGACGGGGTTCCCTCCATGATCTCTCCATGCACCCCTGTCTTTCAGATCCATGATGACTGCCTGCAAGCCATGGGCCCTGAGTGTGACTGTGGGCTGCTCCGAGATCACATCCTGCCTCCATCTTCCATCTATCCCAGCGTCCTGGTGAGACCCTGGGGCAGCAGCTGGGAGGGGACAGGAGTGCTTCCCCCATTAAAAAACACACACAGTGTCACTTTGAGCAGCAAGTCTATTCTTTTAGGATTCAAGTCAGACTCTCATCTGTTTAGGGATTTACACACACAATCCAGTTTTCCTTCCCTGTGCTTCCCTCCCTTCCTAGGCCTCTGGACAGGAGCGTAAAAGTAGCAAAACAAGCCAGAAGACCATGGATGATTTAAATTTGAGCACCTTTGAGGCTCTGCGGGTACAGGGCTAAGAGGCTTGGGATTCATGGTGGGGGCTGGTTTTTCTTCGCTGGAGCCCTCATGGGAGGGAATGAAGTGAGAAGCCTGGGGAATGGTGCCTGCTTTCAGAAGCCCCACCCTGGTAGGGGAGGTGAAAGCATCTTGGGGGAATGCCAGCCTTCTGCCCCTGTCTCCAGGGCCCATCTTAACTCTAACAAAATCCTGTTTCCCTATCCTTGTTTTCTTCCCCAAATGCAGGTTGACCCTGTTTCTAACACCCACCCCCTTCTCGTCTTTGTCAACCCTAAGAGTGGCGGGAAGCAGGGGGAGAGGTGAGAAGAGATACACTGGGTCTTCTAAGATGGAGAGGGATGACCAACAGAGATTGGGAATCTGAGTGTATGGAGGGGACATACCTTGAGAAGGACATCAAAAGGGTGGGGTGCAGAACATCTACCCCCTGCCATGACCTTTCCTTTTTCCCTCACACAGGGTGCTTTGGAAATTCCAATATCTGCTAAACCCTCGACAGGTGTTCAACCTCCTAAAGGATGGTCCTGAAGCAGGGTGAGTATAGGTTAGGGGCTGTATCACAGCGTTTGTGTGTGTCTGCCTGTCTGTGTACATTGGGAGAGAAGAGGAAACAGTGTATGTTGGCAGGGGAGGGCTAGGGGACCACAAGAAACCAGAATTCAGAATGCTGCTTTTCCTAGGGTCACTGGGCACCCCGCCACTGAGTTCGTTGGCTCATCTTTGTTCTGTTCTCAAAGGATGGAGATGCCAGTTCCTCCCTAATCACTGAGGAGTGGCTATAACTTTCCTCAAAGTACTTTCTCCCTGCCCTTAACAGAAACTCAGACCTTTTGACAAAGGGAAAAGGGGTCATAAGGAATGAGAGACAAGAAGTAATCTGTCTATCCAGGAGTTGGGTAGCCTTGGTTCTGTTATCTTTCCTCATCTTTTCTCTTACCTTTTTCTCAGGCTCAGATTCTTCAGAGAGGTTCCTAATTTCCGGGTTTTGGTGTGTGGCGGCGATGGCACAGTAGGCTGGATTCTAGAGATGATTGGTCAGTGCAGAAAGAGACTCTGGGCAGGGCACTGGGGCAGTGGCCTTCCAGAGCTAAACTCCTCCGTCCATCTCCTCACCTGCCTCCCCAGACAAAGCCAACTTGCCTGTTGTGCCTCCTGTCGCTGTGTTGCCCCTGGGCACTGGAAATGATCTGGCTCGCTGCCTAAGATGGGGAGGAGGTAAGTGGTTAGGAATTGTTTTCCTGGGGAATGGGAGCAGTTGGGTAGGAAAGGAAAGGCACAAAGAGAAGGCCTCAAGGCATAGAAAGAGGGTTGAGGAAGAAGAGAAGCACAGATGGTTGGGTACCAAAGTGGATTGTCCAAAAGGAAGAGAACTTTAGAAGAAGCAAGGGCCACAGTCTGAACCTAGAAGGGTCAAGGGTGACAGTCTTCTTTCCTGTCAACCTAAAAATATCCATCTGTTTCTCCCAAGCAACTCTTAGGGCTCAGAGAATCAAGGAATATGGGAGCGGGAGGAGGACAATGTGGGAATAAGGAAGGTTGTATAAGAGCTAAGCCAGATGCTGAATGATGGAGTTAGTAGGGAGCCTGGCCGTGATTCATTCAAAAAGTTAGTCAGTGGTCGTTCATCCATTCATCATAATTTCTTCCCAAATCTATTGCAACATTCTCCTAACTGCACTCTCATTTCTAGTCTCTTTCTCCCTTCAAAGAGAAAGAGTTGGAGGGATGGTGTTGGTAGATAAAGAGGTCAGTGTAGGGCAGGTTGAGTTTGAGGTATCTTGGAATTGAAGCTGTTGGGTTCAGAATCCAGCTCTGAGATCTTGCAGGAGATTATGGAATCAGGGTCTGATAAGGAGATTGAAAGGTGTTCTAGGTGAAAGAAGTTGTGTTAGGCCAGAGGAGCCACCAAACGACGAGAAGGTGCATTAGGGAAAGTGTGCGCCATTCATTGTGACTGGACATGGGGTGCAAGGTGAGGACTGGGAAGAGGGAGGACTGAGTGGAGCAGGGTCCAGATGATGGAGG
The DNA here is from genome assembly GCF_021613505.1 of Equus quagga. Taxonomy (NCBI): domain Eukaryota; kingdom Metazoa; phylum Chordata; class Mammalia; order Perissodactyla; family Equidae; genus Equus; species Equus quagga. The sequence goes on along the minus strand of NC_060267.1, from coordinate 12,208,569 downwards.
GTCATGAATGCTGTGCTGAGGAGTCTTTAACTTTATCCTGCCAGAGATTGAAAGCTGACAGCCCATAGAAACGGTTTCTGTTGTTTTGTATTATTTGTCTTGCAGTGCTTTAAATTTTTTTGAACTTGGTTGTTTCCAAGAAGTGGGTGATGTATTCTTCAATTCCGCACAGTCTCCTCAGCTCCCTGCTATTCACTCATTCACTTTACCTTTCTAGCCAGTGAGGCATTTGAATGTGCAATCGTTGAACCATGGGTAACTCTTGAACTAATGAAAGATTTAACTAAAAGAAAAAATAGGTGTGTATGTATATATATATATGGTATTATACTTTTTCTCTCTATATATAGTATAAATATGGTATTATACTCTCTATATAGAATGAAAATTACTCTCTGTATATATAAAATATTATTCCAGAAAGCAGAAGTATCTCCGAGTGCATATTATAACTTAAATCTTGTATGTAGATATATGACCGATTTTTTTGGCCAGTTTTTAAATCCTCAACATCTGACTTTGTTTTCATTTACAGTATTAGACACTTTGATGTCATGTGTTTTGAGTCTTCACTGTGTGTTCTGCAAATAAGACTCTCATAGCAGTTTCTTCTAATTCTACCTGAATCTTGAAAATAATGATATAAATACAGCACTAATGAAAATTTGTGTTAATATTGAAAAAACCATAAAGTTTGAAGAAGGGGAGATGAAAGGAACATGCTATGGGAGCTCTGTGGAGGATGGATTGGAGGTAGGAGACAGGATAGGAAATTACTTGTATTGCAAGAGTCTAGACAAGAGATTATGAGCACGAAAGCAAAGGCAGTAGCAGTGGAGTTGATGAGGTAGAAGCCACAACACTTGGTTACTGATAGGTTGTGGAGGAGGAGGTAAAGACGAGTCTAGAACATTTTCTAGGTGTGGACTGAGCAGATGGGGGTGCCATTTATTGAGATAGGGAATACAGGAGGAGGACCAGTTTAAGGAAGAAAGATAGATTCAGTTTTGGACATACTGAGTTGGAGTGTCCGTGGAGCACCTAGATGAAGATGTGTCGTGGGTAGTTAGAAATAGATGTTAGGGATTTAGGAGAGAAGTCAGGCCTAAAGATACGTGTTTAAGCATCATCTGCTCCTAGGAGGTAATTGACATCCTGGGAGTAGATGAGTTACCCAGGGAAAGAGGTAAGAAGAGAAAGTGGCCAAGGACAGCAAGATCCTGGTAAACACTCTATTTAAGGGTGGAGCAGAGGAAGATGAATTATTAAAGGAGTCTGTATTAGTGTCCTATTGCTGCTGTAACAAATCACCACAAACAGTGGCTTAAAACAATGCAAATTTATTATCTTACAGCTCTTGAGGTCAGAAGTCCAAAATAAGTCCCACAGTGCTAAAATCAAGGTGTTAGCACAGCTGTGTTTTTATCTAGAGGCTTTCGGAGAGAATCCTTTGTTTTACCTTTTCTGGTTTCTAGAGGCTGCCTGCATTCTTGGCTCATGGCCCCCTCTCCAACTAGCAATGTTATCACTCCAACCTCTGCTTCCATTGTCACACCTTTTTCCATGACTCTTCTCTCTTGCTTTCCTGTTTTACTTATAAGGACCCCTGTGATTATATTGGGCCCACCCAGATAAGCCAAGATAATCTCCCCATCTTAAAATCTTTAATTTAATCACACCTGCAAAGTCTCTTTTGCCAGGTAAGGCAACATATTCACAGATTCTGGAGATCAGGACGTGGACATCTTTGAGGGCCATTATTCTGCCTGCCACAAAGACTTAAGAAGGAACAGTCTGAGAGGGTCCTCTGTAACTTAGAGAGTGGTATTTTAGAGGCCAAGTGAAGAGTTTCATGAGTTAAAGTGAGAACTCAAGATATATTCTTGGTTTTGGCAGGAATCATTGGCAATCTTTGCCAAAAGAGTTTCAGCAGGGAGGTATGGTGAAAGGCAAATTACAGTGGGTTGAACCATCAATGGAATATGAGGAAGTGGAGACTTATTTTTTTAATTTTTTTCCTGATTACAAAAATAACTCATGCTTGTGGTAAAAAAAAAAGATTCAAACATTTCAGATATACACGCCAAGAAAGTGAAAGTTCCCTATAATCTACTCCTTAAAGTTTGGGAGTTTATTCCTCCATGTTTTTCTTTCTGGACACATACTATTATGCATTTAAACATGGAGATCGTTTTATTGACGTTTTTCTTCTTTTTTTAACTAAACGGCTCATCTTGGTTATCATTATATTTCAATACAGTCAGGTTTGCCTCACTGTTTTTGTTACAGAATAGCATTCCATTGAGCATCTCATAACTTATTTAACCACTCCCCAACTAAGAGACACGTGGGTAGTGATGGGTTTTTTATCACAGACCGTGCTGCAGTGCAAACCCTTGCACATCTATCTCTGCACAGAGATATGAGAGATTTCCTAGACTTGGAAGTGCTGGCTCAAAGAGTATGAGCATTTTACGTTTTACTAATTATTGTCTTTTTATTTTTTTATTATTTTTTAAAGATTTCATTTTTTCCTTTTTCTCACCAAAGCGCTCCCGGTACATAGTTGCATATTTTTAGTTCTGGATCCTTCTAGTTGTGACATGTGGGATGCCACCTCAGCATGGCCTGATGAGCAATGCCATTCCGTGCCCAGGATCCGAACCAGCGAAACCCTGGGCCGCAGAAGCGGAGTGGGTGAACTCACCCAATTGGCCATGGGGCCAGGTCCTAATTATTGTCTTTTTAAAAAAATTACACAAATGATACATCAGTACATTTTCACTGTAAAAGATTCTAAAAAGTAAAATGCGTGAGACGTCCCACACAGGTCTCCTCTTCCCTACCTCCACCAAATTCCACACACCTCCCCAGAGATAACGACGGTTTCCTATTTGCACTCATTTTCCTGTTTTTACGCATGCGTGCACACACAGACTTTTATATGAACACAAATGAGGTCATACTACAGATTGTCCTGGGACTCCTTTTTTCATTGACTGACATGTCTTGGAGATCTATCCATGTTAGTACACACAGATTTCATTCTATATTCAACTGCTGCACATCATTCCATGACATAGATTTGCCATAATTTATATAACCTTCCCCTACATGGGGAATTTAGATTTGCCATAATTTATATAACCTTCCCCTACATGGGGATGGGCATTTAGACTATTTCCAGTTTTTTGCTGTTTTAGAGAGTACATCAGCAAACATCCTTGTCCATCCATCTCTGTGCACATGTGTCTGAGTTTCTGCAGGAGAAATTCCTAAAAGTGGAATTGCTGCATCAAAGGATATGTTTTGATAAAATTTGATAACATTTTGATAAAAATTGCCAAATTACCTCCCAAAAATGAAACACCAATTTATGCTCCAACTAACAGCAATTGAGAGTGCCAGTTTGTTCATAATCTCATTAACACTTGGTTTTCTCAATCTCTTTATACTTTGTCAATCTGAGAGGCAACAAAAAGTTAACTAATTATAATTTATAATTCTTCTAATTATTAGTAATACTGAGCATCTTTAATATGCGTACTGGTCATTTGTATTTCTTCTGTGATTGGCTTGTTTGTGTTATTTGCCCATTTTTCTATTGACTTTTTTTCTTTTCTTTTCTTTTTTTTTTTTTTTGAGGAAGATTAGCCCTGAGCTAACATCCACTGCCAATCCTCCTCTTTTTTTTCTGAGGAAGACTGGCCCTGAGCTAACATCTGTGCCCATCTTCCTCTACTTTATATGTGGGACGCCTGCCACAGCATGGCTTGACGAGCGGTGCGTAGGTCCGCACCTGGGATCCGAACCGGCGAACCCTGGGCCACCGAAGCGGAACGTGTGAATTTAACCGCAGTGCCACCAGGCCGGCCCCATGACTTTTTAAATATAGTGATTTGTAAGCACGTTTTGAATGTTGGAGAAGTTAGTCTGTTATATGTGCTGCAGATATTTTTTCCCAGTTTGTATTTTGTCTTTTTTTTCAGTTGTGTGTCTGTTTGTTTAACCATACACAAGTTTTTAATTTTAATATAATTGTATTTATCAGTCTTCCTTTTTTGGCTCCTAGTTTTATATTATGCTTTAGAAAGGCCTTTTCCACTCAAAGATTCTAAAAACATTCACTCATGTTTTCTGCTGGTACAAATTCTGCTTTATTTCTTTTACATTTAAATTATTTGACCCACGTTGAATTTATTTTGGTATAAGCAGTTACTTCTACATCCAGCACCATTCGTTAAATAATCTATCTTTCCCCCATTTATTTGGGATGTCATCATATACTAAATTCCCAGATATACTTGACTCTATTTCTGGGTGCTCTATTCTTTACTGTTGAACTTTTATTCTATTCGCTGTGCAGTATCACACTATATAGACACCATTGCTTTACATTGTGTTCTATCTGGTGGAATGGGGAGAGGGAGCGTCAGAGAGAGATTACCCCCCACTCATCACTCATCTCTTCTAGCATTTTGCACTTTCCTGGCTGTTTAATCTTTCAGGTGAACTTTGGTGTTATTGTTAGAGGCCCACACACATTGGGAACATTCACCCTCCACGACAGTGTGGAGAAAAGAGTCAGCAAGGGGCTGCCCTTAAGATTGGGCCATGGGAGTCATGACCAAGCGCCCTGCCCTTTCACTGGTTAGGCTGGGACCGTCTGCAGAACCAGGGAAGAGGATCCCTGGGAATTTGTGGAGCTGGGAGCTGAGAGGAGGTCCCTCAGGGATCCAGGACTCAGTGCTAACCTGTCTTCTCCCCCATCTTTAGGGTATGAAGGACAGAATTTGGGGAAGATACTCAAGGATTTAGAGATGAGTAAGGTGGTACATATGGATCGATGGTCCGTGGAAGTGATACCCCAACAAACTGAAGAAAAGAGTGACCCAGTTCCCTTTCAAATCATCAATAACTACTTCTCCATCGGTGTGGTGAGTGGAGTGGGGCCTGGGGGGAAGGGAGGAAGTGGGGGTTAAGCAGGCAGAGCCTGGAGGAGGGCAGAAAGGGAAAGTAGAGGTTAAAGGAGCTGTGACACAGGGAAATTGGGGGTGCGGTACAGTGGCGTTAGTTGCAAGAAAAGAACATGGGACATACTGCTGTCAAACTGGGGAGTTAAAGAGAGAGTTCTGTGCCGAGAGAGGAGGCAGACCTCTGAGCTTACGTACCCTGAACTCCGCAGGATGCCTCTATTGCTCACCGATTCCACATCATGCGAGAGAAATATCCTGAGAAGTTCAACAGCAGGTGAGGGGAAAGGGGGTGGGGTGGCCTACGCAGTGGCAGGGACTCAATTGTGGCTGACGTTGACTCAGAGCACTTCGTTGGGCAGTGACACCTCTAGGGAGCCCCTCAACCAAAGCTATCCTGTTCTCCATGGGACTGGAGTCAGGAGGTTGATGTCCTTCCCTGTCACTTAGCCTACCTCGGCCAGCACTGTGTAACTTGTCCCTCCCTACTGGGCCTTGTGTTGGGGCTGACACAGAATGAAGAACAAGCTCTGGTACTTCGAATTCGCCACTTCTGAATCCATCTTCTCAACATGCAAAAAGCTGGAGGAGTCTTTGACAGTTGAGGTGGGTGGGATGTGACCTAACCCTACATCCTTTTCAGCTTCTTATATCTTAGTTTCTCCTTCCACAGGCGCCCTCAGGAACTTCCCATATTCTTGAACCTATACTTTGACCTCCCAGCTCTCCAGTCCTGATTTCCCAAGTTCTCAAGATACACCAGTCCCTATTTCCCTCCATTCCTTACACCCCTCCAAATCCTGGCCTTCCCGGTCTGTCATCTGATGGAGGGAGGGGTCGCATCCATGATTATGCCAAGAGGTGAGGGTCTGTGCTCTCCTCCCCTCAGATCTGTGGGAAACCGCTGGATCTGAGCAACCTGTCGCTAGAAGGCATCGCAGTGCTGAACATCCCTAGCACGCACGGTGGCTCCAACCTCTGGGGTGACACCAAGAGGCCTCATGGGGATATCCAGGGCATCAACCAGGCCTTAGGTGCCACAGCTAAAGTCATCACGGACCCTGATATCCTGAAAACCTGTGTACCAGGTGAGAGGTGCAGCCTTGGGAGCTGAGTGGGCGGGACTGAGGGGAAGGCGCGGCTCTTTGGAGGCACCCTGCTTCTGCAAAACCCTGTCTCCCCACTTGCCACCCCCAGACCTAAGTGACAAGCGGCTGGAAGTAGTAGGGCTGGAGGGTGCTATTGAGATGGGCCAGATCTATACCAAGCTCAAGAATGCGGGACATCGGCTGGCCAAGTGCTCTGAGATCACCTTCCAGTAAGGAGAAGTCTGGCCAGGGGCTCTGAGGGACGGAGTGGGGTCAGGAGAGCAGAGAGTCATGGGAATGGTGGGGAGGGGCTGTACTAGGAGATCTTCCTCAGTAACAAAGGGTCTCAAAGTCAACCTAAGAAACAGAGTTTTGGTATTTGGTTGGTAAAGAAATCACCAGTCTGCCTTGGCCTCCCACAGCACCACAAAAACCCTCCCCATGCAAATTGATGGAGAACCCTGGATGCAGACGCCCTGTACAGTGAGTAGTGCCTATGCCTGCCAAAAACTGAACCCTCAGGCTCCATGAGTCCTAAATCTCCATAACACATCTTCTTTACCTCCTTCTGATGCCTGAAGTTCCCCTGTTTCTCCAAAATCCTGATTTCTCTGCCCCTGACCATCCAACTATGGCCTCTTTGGGACCCCAGCAACCCCCCCGAACCCCACTGATTTTCCGCCAAGTCTCTGCTGCTCCAGCCCCAAGGCACCAGCTCCTGCCTCTGAACATGCCCCCTTCCTTTCTAGATCAAGATCACCCACAAGAACCAGATGCCCATGCTCGTGGGCCCACCCCCTCGCTCCTCCAATTTCTTTGGCTTCTTGTGCTGAGGGGGACACCTCAGCCTCCAAGCCAGCCTTGAAGCCACCTCCTCGTCCTTGGACTCTATTTCCTAGGCTCTGTACATTGCTGCCACGTCCTCCTGCCAGCTCAGGGGAGTGTTCCTTCACCCTCACAGTATTTATTATCCTGCACCAACCTCCACTATTCCCCATGCACACACACACACACACACACACACCCCACAAACACATACATTGAAAGTGCCTCATCTGAATAAAATGACTTTTTTTCCCCACTGGGATATCTAAGTAAGTGGTACACCTCCCTCATTTATACCTCTACTCCTTAAATGACATCGATTCTCTCAGAAGCAAGAAAAAAACAGTACCAGGTTCTGAGGATTTATTTCAGGTAATGGTAGTCTCCAAGGGAAGACTGGAGACAAGAGAGGCATTGCTGTCCACACCTGGGTAAATCATGGCATCACATGAGAGCACTCAGACCTGCTGCCCACTGAGGAGGGGGCTGCTCTCACCAAAGGGGGAAGAGCGGAAGACCCAGGGCAGACGCAGCCAGTGGGTTCTACCGTGTGGCAGCTGGGGAAGGGGGAGAGCTGAGCCCTGCTTCATAAGTCTGCGCCTGATTTGGGAGAAGAAGAAGGAAACTGGTAAGCAATGGACAAGGGCAGCCTGTCTGTGCTTCTCCAAAGAAGAGGACACACCCAAATCCCAGGTTTACTTGGCCTTGATCCTAGCTGCCTCCTCTTCTCCTCACAAACAGGGTTCATTTCTCTTGTTTATATGGTAACCTCTGTCCATTCCCCTCTCACTCTACAAGCTTCCCTGCTTTGAGGACGTTGGCATTCCAGGCCTGGGGATCTGCCCTTCTTGCAGGTGAAGAACTCAGTTCAGCCAACCTCCTCCACTTTTTATCTTATTAATAACAATCATCAATATGATCCTTTATTACACTCTTGCCTCAGAACCAGCTTTACTCACATTGTCTCTAATCCTGACAACATCCCCCACAGGGCAGGTATTAATTTTCCTACTTTTCAGAGGCTCAGAAAGGTTAGGCTACTTCCTCCAAGGTCTCACCAGCAAGACTGCAACCCAGGCCTGTTTAACTTCCAAGTCTGGGCTCCTTCCTGTACACCATGCTTCCTCACAGGGAGTGGTGGTTCCTTCTCCCCTTGAGGAAGAGTGAGTGGTGGTAATAAGGGATAAGGGGGTGTACGCTGGATGGTGGGGCCCTCACCTGTATATCAGAGATGCAAGCACCATAGCCATCAACACCAGCAAGATGCCCACGAACAGGGGAGCCTGCCCAAGGCCTGCCTCTTGACCTGTGAGCAGAATCCCAGGCACAGCTTCAGTCAGTGTCTGCTCCCTGCCAGATAGCCTCTGCCCACTCCCCTTCATCCTAGCTCTTGTCCAAGTACCTACCAGGCATGACAAGCTGGGTGCTGACCATTGCCAGGCTGTTGGCATCAGCCAAAGACACATTGAGGCAGTAGGTCCCTGAGCCACTCTTCAGTACCTGGTGCAGAACCAGCTGGCAAGCTGGGTTGGGTGCGACAGGCTGACACAGCCGCTGGGCAGGGGGCTGGCACCCTGGCGATGAGATGTCCATACAGGCTTCCTTGGGCAGCCTGAGAAAGGTGTCAGTTTAGGTCAGGGGGTCTAGGAAGGAATACTAGACTCCCAAGAGCAGGGCAATCAGTGGGACACTCACCCGCCTTGGCAAGACACAGTCAGCTCAAACGCATCCCCTTCGCTGGAGGGCACAGCCTGCAGGATCTCAGCACTCTCAATACCCTCTGCAAAGTTGGAAGATTTTTAAGTCTGGATTCCTTTCCCCAGCCTCCCCAACGGCCCCAAGACAGAAAAGCCCCAGGGCTGCTCCCCCATTCCCACCCCTGTGCTTTCAAATGAAAACCCTGGGATTTGGGTATTCTTCTTGTCCAGGTGAGTAACTCCTTTCAAGGTATGCTTCCACTGGCCAGCCCCAGGCAGCAAACGCCTCCCTCCACCAGCCCCCAAAGTAGGCAAGACTCACGGACGATGTCCAGAGTGAGGGAAAAGGAGCCATATCGATACAGAACACAATCCAGGGGGACTTGTCGCTTTACCAGGAATAAGGTGGCTGTGCCATCCAGCAGGGGGCTCTGGGAGCCTGGCAGGAGAGGATTGAAGAGGCAAATCAGGAGACAAATGACTCACCTGGAAACAGAGGCCAAGTAGGCATTTTTCCAGGTAGAGCTAGGGCTAACGGATCCAGACTTGGAGTCAGACAAGACCTGGGAAGTCCATTTTATAGGTAAGGAAACTGAGCCCCAAAAGGAGAAATGACTGCCCAAGAGTTACACAGTTAGGGACAGAGTTGGAGTTTTAAAAAATCCCAAATATTTATCACACCCCATACTGTGCCAGGCCCCAGGCTAGACACTGGACATCTCTTAAGTCATCTAAGTATCAATATCTCATTCCTCCCTTTTCAGTGTTTCTACCACAATCCCCAGTTAACCTGCTTTGGGATGGGAATCGGGGGCAGGAAATAGTGTCAGAATTTGTTCAAATGTAAATAAATAGCAAACTTTCCATTTACACTTGAACAGAAAGTGAAATATAGGGGCCAGCCCTGGTGGCCTAGTGGTTAAGTTAAACACGCTTTGCTTCAGTGGCCTGGGTTTGGTTCCCCGGCACAGACCTATACTGCTCTGTTAGCAGCCATGCTGTGCTGGTGGCCCATATACTACAAAAAAAAAAAAAAAATAGAGGAAGAGGGGCTGGCCCAGTGGTGCAGCGGTTAAGTGTGCATGTTCAGCTTCGGCGGCCCGGGGTTCGCCGGTTCAGATCCCAGGTGTGGACATGGCACCGCTTGTCAAGCCATGCTGTGGCAGGCGTCCCACATATAAAGTGGAGGAAGACGTTAGGAGGATGTTAGCTCAGGGCCAGTCTTCCTCAGCAAAAAGAGGAGGATTGGCGGCAGATGTTAGCTCAGGACTAATCTTCCTCAAAAAAAAAATAGAGGAAGAATGGCATGGATGTTAACTCAGGGTGAGTCTTCCTCAGCAAAATAATAATAAAAGAAAAGAAAATGAGACATAAATATTATGTAAATAATCACAGTCTGTTCCCTGGCCTTCCTCTCAGGCAACACCTCTCCTCAGACAGAGAAGCAACAAGCTCTCTCCCCATGGCCTAGGGGAAAACCCTGGTTTCCTGAACTCCAGATCTATTCCATATCATTAAGAGGGCCTTGAGGGCTTTAAAACCAGTGGGGGCTCTGAAGGGACTCCACTGCTAAGCAAAGGATTGGGTAACATCTGGTTCCTGGGTAAAGCAGCTCTTTAGAGTAGTGACAAATGCCCCACCTCAGTGAACCTCATTCACACTGGCCCTCTTACCTGTAGTTCCTTCTGTAGGCATGAATGGGCTGGCATCTGGACCCTCAGGCTCAGGGGTGGGTGCCTCTCCAGCTGTGGTTTCCACCAACTTTGTAGCTGTTACCTGTGCAACTGTGGTTCCAGAGGGCTCTGGAGTTGACACTTCAGGGGTCATACCTTTAGCCTCTGCAGTTGGCATCTCTGCAAGTGTGGTACCTAGGAACTCTGAGGTTGACACCTGTTCAGGTGTAGTACCTATGTTCTCTGCAGTCGGCACCTGCACAGGTGTAGTACTTATGACCTCTGTGGTTGGCACTTGCACAGCTGTGGTTCTAGAGGGCTCTGCAGTTGGCACCTGGCCAGGTGTAGTATTTACAACATCTGCAGTAGGCACTTGTCCAGCTGTGGTGCCAGGGGCCTCTGCAGTTGGCACATATCCACCTGTGGTGCCTGGAACTGGGGAGGAGCCACAGGAGGTGAGAGGAATGGCAGCCTGCAACACCACCTGGGCAGTCACTGGGCCAGACTCTAGGTAAGTGTGAGTGACCACAAGTGCCCTTGAGATCAGGGTCCCGGTACTGTCTCCAAAGTCCCAGGTATAGGAGAGATCAGCCCCAGCCAAATAGCCACTGGGGTCATGGAGCCGGAGGGCAAAGGTCAGAGGTTGATTTTTCAGGAAGTGCTTGTTCCTTCCATCCAAGGCCTGCAGCTGGGACACGCTCACAGAGAAGGGCACCTGGTCTGGGATTGGAGCCAGAAAAGGTGAGAACCAGGCCAGGCCACAGCTTGTCTTTTCACAACCACACCCTCTAACCCCAAGCTGACTAATTGGCCCATCACTGGCTCCAATCCCCACATTCCTCTGTCCCTAGGTCTTTCTGGCTCTGCCCCTTTAAGGTCACACACCATTTCCCTTTCCAGTCCAGCCAAGCCCCTCCACCTTCTCCTGCCCTGCAACTGATCTTGCCCCTTCCTAAATCCTTACCAGTAATAGTGAAGGCTGAGCGGGAGTGAGCGAGGGGCACGTAGCTCTGGGACCCCCGGCGGTGGTAGACAGTCACTTCCATGGAGTGTGTACCCAGCGCTGCTGTGCCTGTCCCAATGCTCAGCCCCGACACTGGGCCCCCCAGAACTTGCCAGTATTGGCCTGAGGTTTTTGGAAAGAAAAGTAGGAGGGGTGGGGGTTACTGTTCAAAGGGGACTGAAGGGCAGGATTAGAAACAGGGCACCAGAGAAGGAAGGTCTGGAGAGGTATTAAGGATGCTTATTTCAGAGGGTGTTTGGAAGGTTGTGATATGGGGGGCAGGAAAGGAGTCCTAATGAGATGTTCCATGGGATGGAACTATAATTGGAGAAGGGCTCCCAGAAAGAATTATAATAGAGCGAGTTGGAAGGGGCTAAGTCCTATAGAAGAGGAAGGAGCCATGGGGGAAATGAAGATTAGGGAAACTCACAGAGCTTCAGAGGTGGGACCAGAGAGAAAGGGGATCAGGTAGGAAGAGGAGAATCCAACTGTAGATGACAGGCCAGAGAAGGGGGTCCCTCACCCCAGGTCTTCCAGACGTAAACAAAGCTTCTCCTCTGAGACAGAGGGCCAGATGGGCAGGCCCCTCCATCAGGGAAGATGCAGGTATCATCAGGTTCCTGGGGATACACTGGCTGTCCTCGCCATACCTGGCTCCCTGAAAGGTAGATAGAGAGTCACCCTCAAACCCTGGCATTCCCTTCTATACACCAAAACCCCTAACACGGCTCCCAGAGAGGGGCTCTGGAACACTCCCTAGCTATGAAGTACATTCCCCTTGTATAACCCATTTGGGATGGTGTGGGAGAGAATGGAAACTACAATTAAATATTCATTTGTAGATACTTCTTACAACACGACTGACAAACAATAATGTACAACTGAAATTTCACAAGATTGTAACCTATCATTAACTCAATAAAAATTAAAAAAAAATATTCATATGTAGATACTTAGGAAAAAGATTGGAAGGCCATATATCAAAATGTTTAGAGTGCTCTAGCTAGTGGGATAAAAATTAAAATAACAGCACCAGCTAACATCTACTGAGCCTCTATTATAGGCGAGGGAAGGGTGTTATGCTCAATTCTTTGTATAATATCAAAACAACTTTTCAAGGTAGCTATCATCCCCATTCTACAGATAAGGGAATGGAAGCACAAAACAAGTCAGTAACTTGCCCAGGGTCACATGCTAGCAGCAAGTTTAAATGCAAGTCTGTCCAACTCCTAGGTCCACTGGGGCTTCTGTCCCCCATTTTAGAGACTATAATTTTTTCTTCTTTTTGCTTTCTTTGTGTTTTCTAATTTTTCTATCATGAATATGTATTACATATATAATTTGTAGAAAAAAAAAGGGGGAAGGGAGCATTCTCTGAACTCATTGGGGATATCAGGGAATTGGAGCCCTTAGAAGAGGGCCTAGAGTAGAGAGATACTCACCATTGATGATGGTGTTGTTGGCCCAGATGACCTGCCCATCCGGCAGCACCTTTTGGCTTTCAGGGAAGTGCAAGGCAATAGAGAAGGAGGCATTTGCCCCAACCAGTGTAGGCCCATCATTACTGATCTTCAGGGCCACCTGGCCACCTGGGAGGGCAGCTGAATTAGTGGGACTCCTTGGCTTCCCCTCCCCACATGCCTTTTCCCTTCCTATCTTCCCCAGCTATATCCAACCCAGTTCTTGCTCCTCTCCCTACCCCATTCCCACCATACCCTCCAGAAATTGCCAAGTTCCCACCTCTCCAACAGTCAGGCCCCTGAATTTCTGTCCACTCTGGATACAGCTGCCTGTTCCAGGCTTTAGTCCTGAGCTGCCTTGAGACACCGAGCCAGTTCCGGTCTCTGGGTCCTAAAAGGAAGGTACCATGAGGGCTCTAGGATCCTCACTCAGTCCCTTCTCAGAAGATAACGTCATCCCACGTGGCCCCACTCATTCTCACATTCAAAGTGCATTTTAATTTACTGAATACTCATCATGTACCAAGTACTATGCTAGGTACAAAGGACTTAAGAAATTATAAGACATGGCACTGAAGCAATTCAAGGTAAAGTATAGGAAATGGACATATACATAAATTACTATAATTCAAACCACTGTTTAATATGAGCCATAAGAGACATACACAAAGTGCACAAAAATGGCAAACTAAACAGATTAGTTCTACTCTGGTGGATTGGGAAAGATTTCAGTGAGGAGTTGGCCTGTGGGATAAGGCCCAGCAGGAGCAGATGCAAGGAGGCATGGAAGCACATGGCATGACAGGGGACTACCAGCAACGTGGTTGCTGAGCCCTGTGAGAGATGAGGCCAAGAAGACAGGTTGGGGGCTTTGAGTGCCAGGTGAAGGAGTTTGGCCTTTACCCTGTCAGCAAGGCCACCTCCGAAGATTTTGTTTGTTTGTTTGTTTTATTGAGATATAATCACATACCATAAAATTCACCCTTCAGAAGCTTTTGAATATGATCCGATGTGTTTTAGAAGGATCACTGGTAAGAAGTGAGGAGGAAGGATCAGAGGCAGGCAGAGATTGGGGGCGGGGAGAGAGCAGATAAAATTATTCTAACTGACCAAGAGAGAGATCTGAGAAAAAGGGTTGTGATGGAGCTCCATATGCCTTACCCAGATCCAAAAACTGCCAACATTTTGCCACATTTGCTTTATCCCTCCTTTGTTACTGTTGTTGTGTTTTGGCTAAAGTATTTAAAAACAAATCCCAGACATCTTGCTATTTTAACCCTACAAATGCAGTATGTATCTGTAAAAAATATGAACATTTTCTTGAAGAAGCACAATGTCATTTTATACTAGACAAAATTATCAAACTCAGTCCATATACAATTTCATGGATATCCAAAAATGTCTTCTTATGATTTTAAAAATCAGGATCCAAAAAGTAAGCACAATCTTTTAAGAGCCTTAGGTGGATAAGTATGAACAGAATGTTTCCAGAATACACTAAGGAACATAATAAAAGGATAAGACTTGAAACTGCGGCATGAAAGAGGGAAGTCAGATCAGGGAGAACTTCCTAGAAGTCTGTGCGACCCGGGATCTGGAGATAGAAAATGGGGACTGGGATATGAGGTATATATTTCAGCACACCAGAAACTATCCTCACTCCATTTCTAATGCGTCCTGGGAACCTAGTTGATTCCGCTGAGGGAGGATCTGGAAGCATCTCACTGAGCATCCCACCACTAGAGCAAGAGAATCATAAGATGCCCTATTCTTTCTCCACTCCCAACCCTCCCTCCTCAGAGCAGCACGGGACATTCCAGACCCTCTCACCACCCCTACCCCCACTCCTTGCTCCTGTCACGAGGCCTCAATCCCCCAGAGCCCTTTCATGTGATGCTCAGCTGAGACCCTCTGCCTGTCTCTTCCAGCCCCAGAACAAAAGCCTGGGCTGTGTTCACCCATTCCATTCCAAAGAGGGGATATTGTGCCTCCTTATTCTTCTTATCCGATACCACGTTCTCTTACTTCTCCCTTTAAATACGCTATCCCAATTGTCTGAGACATTGCTTAAAAGAGTCTCCCACTCATTTCACCCCTTGGAGCCCCTGCTCCATCTCACTGCCCAGGGGGCCTCAGAATTAAGGCCATAAAGACCCACTGTCCTCTTGTCCTTCCAAGCAGATGGGATTATTTTCAGGCTCAGTCCCAAATCTCAATGTGGGGAGGGAGCTCAAGCACCCATGTCCTCACGTAAATTAAATGGGTATCTTCCATTAGGAGAGGAAAAACCAGAGCAGGTGTGCAACCCCAAATTCACACTTGTTCATCTCCACACAACCCGCACTCACCTTCTGTGGCCCCCACAGCCAGAAGAGTACCCATCACAGCCATATGGAGAAGGCATCTTCTGAGCACTGGATCCATCCTCTTCTTCCAGCAACCAAAGGCGCTGGGAGACTGGGACAAGCCCCTATATAAGAAAGGGGTTCTCATTTGCATAGCCCTTCCCCCTCTCCCTCCAGAGAGGGTCTGGGAGGGGCAGGAGGACAGAGAAAGGCAAAACTGACAAGGGATCCTGGTCCCTGGACATACCACTACTTAATGACAGTTTCTGGTTTCACTGAGTCACTTTCGTCTTGAAATACTCCATTCCCCTGGGAAAGAATTAACTGAAGGGCAGCTACATAACACGTACCGGACACACACAATTCATCATGGGAGAGTGAATCAATCTGTTGTTTGAGTCACACCAGGATCCTCTCAAAAAGCCAAAAAGAGACCCTGCATGCAAAAACAGAGAGAGACAGTATCAGGGTAGGCTGAGAGGCAGAGGCAACGACTCCTCCGAGCCCCAGGAAACCCCTGAGATTCTCAGCTTCCTGCTCTTCGAAGGAGGCTCCCTGGGCCAGGTGGAATGTAATCTTAGGACGATACCCGTTTTTCCTAAGGGTGGTGAAAACGGTGAGTTAGAGATCAGAAAATCTCTAAGGACACAGGTAGCAAACTCGAGCCCAAATTAGGTACTTGGAAAAAGGTGTTCAGCCTCTTCACCGAGGCAGAAACTTGTCTTAACGCCCCTCAAAACAAACTCGCGCGGGAAGGTTATTTGCGGCCAGGGTCGCTGGGCTCGCCCCTCCGGCTCTGACGTTGACCAATAGGAAGGGCTGGGGGCGGAGCCAGGGAAACGCGGGAAGGAGGGGCGGGGCCTCTGGTGGCGGCAGTGAACTGGGGGGAGGCGGCAACATTGTTTCAAGTTGGACAAATTGACAAGAGCGAGAGAAACACTGCGTTCCATCCCGACCTGGGGCCGAGGTGCTGAGCCCTGTATTTCCCTCCTTGGTCCCCCGAGAGCCGGGGCCCGCTTTCCGCAGGGTTCCCAGGCCGCCCCCTCCTGGGCCGGGCTGACCCGGCTCGCTAGCGCTTCATGGAGAACTTCCAAAAAGTGGAAAAGATCGGAGAGGGCACGTACGGAGTTGTGTACAAAGCCAAAAACAAGTTGACGGGAGAAGTGGTCGCGCTTAAAAAAATCCGCCTGGACACGTGAGTGGCCTCTGTACCCCGGACTCCTAACTCCGGAGCGCCTTGAGTGCCCCCACCCCCACCCCAACAGGCGGGTAGCCGTCCAGGGACCGGAAGGTAGCAGGGAGGGACTTCTTTTGAGGTGGAGAGGTGGATTGGAGGACAGTAGGTTTCCCTGTGGAGCGTATAGGGCAGTGTAGAATCTATGGGAAACTTCCTCCCCAAAGCCGGGTGATACCTCCCAACACCCGCCCCCGAAATGTGCCGTCAGAAAGACTCAGGAAGAGTAAGAAGGCCTCCGAGATGGGGTCCAGGACTCCCAATGGAGCTGGGTTTTGTAGGAACTAGTGAAAAGTACCTTTCTGAATGAAACGCCCTTCCTACTGTCCAAACCCCACCCTCATCTTAGAATTCTCTCCCTCTTCCGAAAGAATGACAGTTGAACCTCACTGGCGCCTCTAGGGAGGCTGGGTGCTGCTATTCCCTTTTTTCCCCCCTCTATGTTCTCTCTGTTTCACCTTCACCAGGAGGCTTTACTCACCTATCCCTGGGAGAAGAAATAATGACCTTAATGTGTCCAAAAGCCACTCCCTGTCCACCCATGAATTAACTCCTACAGCCCCCTTTCTCTTCTCTGACTTTCCTAGGGGATGCTGGGGTGGTGTCCTCTTGCAGGGGTGGGAGGGGGAGAATAAGTGGACTAGGGGAAAAGGAATATTTGTAACCACATTCCCATCTCTGCTTTCCCAACCTCTCCAAGTGAGACGGAGGGTGTACCCAGTACTGCCATCCGGGAGATCTCTCTGCTTAAGGAGCTTAACCACCCTAATATTGTCAAGTAAGTATGTATCTGGGAGGTGCTGTGGTAGTAAAGGAGGATGCCTTCTGTCTGTGAAGTCTGGGCATTTCTCTCCCTCACCTCCATTCCTGGACCTCTCTTCCCTAGGCTGCTGGATGTCATCCACACAGAAAACAAACTCTACCTGGTTTTTGAGTTTCTGCACCAGGATCTCAAGAAATTCATGGATGCCTCTGCTCTCACTGGCATTCCTCTTCCCCTCATCAAGGTAATCCTTCCTGTCAACTCCTCCCCGTCATGGGAATCTCGGGGGGACTGAAGGCAGGCAATTCAGACTGAGTGATGATTTGTAATGTTGGCTTCCTTTTCAGCCCTCATCCCCCTACACGCACACACACACACACCCCTTTCTTTGGTGGTTCTTTCATTGCTCATTATGCTTCTTCACTTCAAGGCTGGGCAGGAGAATCAAAGAAGTTGAAACTTGAGTGAGTCAACTTAGTAGCTCAGGTGGAAGATCAGATGAAACTCAGATAAATAGGGCTTCAGGGCACTTGGTAGATTCCTCTGAAAAGTTCTTCCACCTGTTTGGTGGGAAAAATAGCCAGTGACTCTCTACTGTCTGTTTTAAGGCTTGATTCTTTACTCCCTGAGCTATTTTCAATCTATCAGCAAATGTTTATTCAAGGCACATTTATTGAACACCTTCAAGGTGCTAGGCACAGGATATGGAAAAGAGATGCAAAACTGAATAAGACCTGTTCCTTATCCTCACTGGGCTGACAATCCAATGGGAGAAACAGCTTGTAAACATGTAATTATAGTCCAACATAGTAAAGGTTTAGTAGAGCTTTGGAGCTACAGAGCAGACCCTAATCTGCTCACTGTGATGGAGAAACACAGTCCTCTCTCTCCCTCCCTTGTCAGAGCTATCTGTTCCAGCTGCTCCAGGGCCTAGCTTTCTGCCATTCTCATCGGGTCCTGCACCGAGACCTCAAACCTCAGAATCTGCTTATCAACGCAGAGGGGGCCATCAAGCTAGCAGACTTTGGACTAGCCAGAGCCTTTGGAGTCCCTGTTCGTACTTATACTCATGAGGTGAGTCCCTTTCTGCATGTCTTCTCTGAACTTCCTGGGAGGTGTTAACAAGGGCATTCACAAAGTTACTAAAAATATCTGCCAGCAGTTTCTCTCTCAGTAGATGGAAAGTATCTCTGACACCCCAGGAGGTCTTAGAGTATGCACAGAGTTCATACAGTAGGGTTAACTGGCGTTTGACAGATACCAAGCCAGAAGAGCTGGATGGCACACCATTAAAATTATGACCACTTCCTGGGTCTGGAACCACCCCACTTGTCTGTCAATAGCCATGCTGTGGTGGCGGCTCACATGTAAGAACTACAAGAACTTACAACTAGGATATATAACCATGTACTGGGGCTTTGGAGAGGAAAAAAAAGAGAGAGAGGAAAATTGGCAACAATTGTTAGCTCAGGGCGAATCTTTCCCAGCCAAAAAGAAAAAAAAAAAGAAAATTATGACCACTTGTCTCAAGTTTTCCAGGAAGGTCACAAATTGGGGGTTCAGAAAATATGGTCCCCAGAGCCATGGGCTAGGCTAACTCTGGGCTAAGAAGTTGTATGTAATCATTTCCCTTGGGGGAAGTCAGAAGGAGGGAAGGGATGGAGGGAAGGAAGCTGCTTGTTAAGAGGCTGAGAGCAGAATAGTGTTGAGGAGCTAAGATGTGGGAATCTCCATGCCCCTTTACCAACCCTCACCTTCCTACTCTTGTCCCCCAGGTGGTGACCCTGTGGTACCGAGCACCTGAAATCCTTTTGGGTTGCAAATACTACTCCACAGCTGTGGACATCTGGAGCCTGGGCTGCATCTTTGCTGAGATGGTACGAAGGCATGCCCTAGTTCCACCCAGCCCACTCCTCCCCACGTTTAAGAACAACAGAATTGTTTCTTGGCCCAGACCCATGGCCCTTCTATTATTTCTCTAGAGTAGCAGGGTTCTTTCTCTAGAGTAGCACCAAGGGGGTTGGTGGGGGAAAGATAGGACTGTTGTCCCTGATGTCAAACACATGTTAGGATATCCTCAAAGAGCCTTAGTATCCAGTATACATCTCTCATCCCTGAATTGAGCTAAATAACTTCTGCAGCTGTTTTAGCTTTAGTCTGCATATATTTGGGAGAGTGAATTCCATTTAGCATGTCCTTCATGGCCTGTAGACCTTACTGTAGGGTGCCAGGAATGTGGTGAAGCCAACTGCATTCACCTTATCCACACCTTTTATTTAAATTGCAGGCTTAGATCACGTCCCCCTTCAACCTCTGGCTCTTCAGATTGAAGGATCCCTAAGGCCCAGCCTTATATGGGAGCTCTCATCCCCTATAATACAGCAGTGGAGTGGGCTGAGTTTTCAAATCAAATCAGCAATATGTTTTGTGGTCCTTTATCTGGGTTGTAACTGGGGGCTTGGAGACCAATAGCCTACATATATAATATATGTAATGTGCATTTATCCCCCAGTGCATTACCTTACAATTGCCCATATTCCTCTCTCAATTCATCCAAAAATATTTGTTAAGCACCTAGTGTGTACCCAGCACCATGCTAAGTGCTGTGGGGAACACAGAAGAAATGGAAGACACAGTCTCTGCCCGCTGTGCTCCTATCTAGAAGTGGCTGCATCACAAGGAGGGGGGATGACCGCAGTGTCTACCCCACACCCCGTGAGTGGCTTGGGATCCCTTTGCTACATGTTAGTGGCACCCCAGACATTCACCCCCTCCCAGTCCCACCCAGCCTTGGGGATCTACAAAGCCATGATTGGGGGAAGGAAGGAGGGGGCGAGGAGACAGATGAAGGGACTTCATTGTCTCAGGCTCTGTGTGACTGACCCCATGAAAGGCCCTGGGGAGGGAGTCATGGGGCCCTGCTGACCTTCCACTGCCTGTGGGAACCTCCATTGTACAGGGGGCAGTTTTGACTGACGTCAATGTGAGTCTTGGCCTTTCCTCTTTCCCCATTTTCAGGTGACCCGGCGGGCCCTATTCCCTGGAGATTCTGAGATTGACCAACTCTTCCGGATCTTTCGAACTCTGGGGACCCCAGATGACTCGGTTTGGCCAGGAGTTACTTCCATGCCTGATTATAAGCCAAGTTTCCCCAAGTGGGCCCGGCAAGATTTTAGCAAAGTTGTGCCTCCCCTGGATGAAGATGGACGGAGCTTGTTATCGGTGAGAGTGGAGGGTGGGCACCCATTTCGTCTCTTTCACTCCCCCAGGGCAGGGTTTGTCCAGGATGAAGGAAGGATGAGACCCTCCACTCTGGGTCTCAGCATTTCCCTAGTCCCTGCTTCTCTCCTGGTTGGCACACCCTCCAGATAAAGGGAGGAGGGAAATGGGAACTCTGCCTTGGGTAAAAAGAATTCTGGTTTCCCAGTTTCTTGGAACACCTGCTACCCATTTAGTCCACTGTCATATCACTGAAGTCAGCATACATCTCTCCCTCTAGCAAATGCTGCACTACGACCCCAACAAGCGGATTTCGGCAAAGGCAGCTCTGACTCACCCTTTCTTCCAGGATGTGACCAAGCCAGTACCCCACCTTCGACTCTGATTTCCTTCCCTAAGCCACCACTCCTAGGCTCACCTTCTCCTCCGGGAGGGGGTGTGTGGGGGGGGGGGCGGGTCTGATCTGGCTTGGCCCTGGGCTATTTGCCCTCCCATCTTGTCTGGCTGCCTTAACACTCACCTTCTCCTCTCAGCCAGCCAACTCTGGAGATACACAGGTGTGGAGGGGAAAAATGGGTGAAAATGAAAGGAAGCTTCAGTATTAGATGCACTTAAGTTAGCCTCCACTACCCTCTCCCCTCCTCTTCCTTGTCGCTGAGGAGGGCTGATATTTAAAAAAAAACCTGACTCTTTCCCCTCCCCCCACATAGGGTTTGCCATCCCAGTCTCTGAAAGTCCCGCAGTTATTTCCCGTGTTTGGGACAGCGGAGACCCCAAGCCTCCTGCAGCCACTGTGTTTGTAAGGCCAACTGATACCAAGGGGGAACTTTTGAAAACCAAGCAAAACAAAAATATAGGAAGGGGCCTGTTTTAAAGAATTAGGTTAAAAAATAGATCCAACCAGTTTATACCTTAATTTTAGTGTTTCATCTCCCCTAACAGTCTGGGAGACTCAAGACTCCCAGTCTCCACAGTCTGCAGTAGAAATGATGGCCCCTACACCGCTTGTCTGTCTCTCCTATGGGCAAGGGTGTCTTCAGAGCCCTGGGACAGGCATTGTGCTTCACTGTGGCCTTATGAGGCAAGTGAAAGATGTTCGAATTTTTCTCTTCCTGTTAAGAGTCTTAATTCTTCAGGCGCCAGGGATCCTGGCTCCTGTCTTCCTCTAAAGGCCATCCTGTAGGAGTGGAAGTTAGGGTTTAGACATCATTTTGAGAATGCTGACACTTTTTTAGGGCTGTGACTGAGCGAGGCCATTGGAAAAAAATATTTCTTTAAGAGAAGGATGAACAATTATATTTATATTTCAGGTTATAGTAGTTTTTTAAGTCGGAGTGGGTGGATTTGTTGCCGTGCACATCTTGGGGTTTTGTAATGCGAATGTTTAAAAAAAAGCATTTTTTTCTTTCTATGATTTTGTCTCTCTTCTCCCACCTCTTGTCCTTGAGTGTTCTTGCTATTAACATTATTTGTAATTTAGTTTGTAATTCATTAAAAAAGTTCCTCATTTTATAGTTCATCTCTTTCCTCTACTTTTGTGTATTTATTTACTGAAAAAATGGTGTGAGAGAGAATATAAATGTGTATATGTGATAATTGGTTTCAGACCTCCACTTTTCCTAATCTCTCTCTGCAGAGCTACCCACCCTACCCCATTTTGCCTCTATGATGCAGTTGGGATAATGCCCCTATTACAGCTGGGGAAACTGAAAGCCTAGGTATTTCCTACTTCACTTTCCCCATAACCCTGCATCTACCCCGTCCCCGACAACACACACACACACATACATACATACAAGGCGGCAGTTACAGAATTTCAATGTTAGGAAGCGCTTAGAAGCAGCAGTGTGGTTGGGAATGGGCTCCATGGGAATTCACCTTGACACTGCATTTCCCACTAAGCTCGTCGTTTTCCCTTCTTTTGCATATCACAAACAGCGAACTTTTCTAAAGATATTTTATTCACATTTGCATATGATTCGGACTATGTCAATTGTATGAAAAATTATTATGAGGGGCTAAAAGCCTCCGCAAGCTACTGCTTCATGGAGTTGCCATTCTCCCACCCCGCCAAAAAACATCTCAGACCGTCACTGATCACCCCAAAGACTCCTGTCCTCTGAGGCCCCACTAAAAGGAGGAAGCACCGACGTGATGGCTACTTAAATTCCCGGGCGCCCGGTCTCCGGGAGAGGTATTTCCCTTCTCGCCCGCGAATTTGTCATAGAGGGCGGGGCGCTAGAGGCAGCCCCCGCCAAATCCAGGGGAGGGGCGAAGGTCAGCAGCGGCCTGCCTAAGGCTTCTTTCAATCCCGCCTTGCCTGCCACTCAAGTCCCGAATTTTCGCAGTACTGGTTAAAGTTTCCCTTTGACCCGCCTCCATTACTCACCTGATTAGATGTTTATGAGTCAAGAGGCGGGGTCATGAGGGTGTCGAGATTTTATTGGTTTATATATACGCCTGTCAACAGTGTACCGCCCCCTCTCTCGGGGAGCTCGCTCTTTAATGGCTCCTCATCCCGTCCATCTTCAAGGGTTCCCTCTCCCTATTGGTCTGTGGCCCCGCCTGTCGAGTCCCTTGCTCGTATTCGTTGGTGACAGCTCCGAAAGAGACCCGCCTTTCTTCACAGGATTGGCGGATTAGGGCTCATGTAGCCCACCCTTGGTGGTAGGCGGGTAATCGTGTTATTGGCTGGGGCCCCCGCCCAGGGCGAGGGGGAGGAGGAGGGGCAGGAGGGTTTGGTTGAGCCGCAGCTGTTTGTCTGTTCGACACAGGCTTGGGCCCGACGGGGGAGACGGAGCCCCAGGTACCGGGCTGATGGAGCCCGCAGGGGCAGGGGCGGATGCGCCCGGGAGAGGAGAGCGGCCTGGCCCGAGAGCAGAGGCGGGTCTGGGCCTCCGCGAGGGGTTAGAGCGGCCCACTGGAGAGGGGAGAAGGGGGCCGGGCCCCGGCAGGCCTAATGGGGGCGCTGAGGAGGGGGCCGGGCGGGCTGGGAGCCCAAAGTTGGTGAGTCCGGGAGGCGGCCGGGTTCTGTGGGCGGCCGGGCTGGGGCCGGCGCTGGAGGCCCGGGGCTGGTGGGAGGGCAGGGGCAGGCCTCATTGAGCAGCGCCGAAGAGGGAGGAGCTGGGGAAGGGACGGGGCGGCGGTGAGGTAAGCCCATTTGTCGGGAGGTGCGGAGGGGTCAGACCTGACGCCCGGCCCCGAGGGCAGCTGGGCTGGGGCTCCCTGAGGTGTCTAATGGGAAGGGCCTGAGAAGGGTTCTTAGCTGGGTAAGAGGCATTCTTTTCGGGGAAAGTGACTATTATAAAAATAACTACGCCCCAGAGTTGAGCCGAGTGGGGTTTGGGTTCAGTGAGGGAGAACTGGGGCAAACGAAGGAAGCTTCCCTGATCTAGAAGGCTGAGGTAGTTGGGGAAATGGAAGCAGGGCCTGGTGTCAGTTATGGGAGCTTCTGGGAATGCTGAAGGGTGGGCTGGAGGCTCCGGGTCTTGGGAGTACCCGCTCTTTTGTTCGCATTCGTGTTGAGATGTGGTGACTTGAAGTTTTTTGGTACTCCCAGGGTAGCCAGTGAAGACAAATGTAAATTTTTTTTCTGTGACTGTTAGCTGTTCCAGACTCAGCCCCTACACTTTGGCTGCAGTCTCTGTGTTTCTCTTACCCACTGTTTCATGTCCTGTGAAAAGGCTAAGAACCTGGATTTGAGGGACGTTTGTCCGTTTCTTTCCCACTTAATAATATGGTCTATAGTGGATACTGTATCTCGGACCTTAGAAGTGGGCAGTCAGCGATTTCATTATCTGCACTGCAAAGGGGCTCAGAGATCCCCAGCCATCAAGAGATCTTCTGACCACAGTTGGTGAAACTTTTGTGGGACTTAGACTTGGGTATTTCCCAGGCAGGTGAAGGTTGGGTGGAACCAAGCCTGGAACTATGAGGTGATATCACTAAGGAAGGGATTTGGGGAAGAATGAGAAATTCCATTCAGAAGGTTGGCATCACCTCTGTTCTTTGTCTATTTCTTTAGGTGCCCAGGTTTCTGTGCTGTTAGAAAGTTGGGTCAAACAGCGAGGCACTTGGGTAGGGGGTGAGTAGAGAAAAGGAAGCTGGATAACCAAGGGACAGGAGTCCCCTCCTCCCATATATTTTTAGTGGTTTGCTGACCTTCTTTGTCCCCCAGAGATGGGAGCTTATTGCATTTTCTCTTATTTTACATCCTCCTTTTTCCCTTTTATACCACTGTATTTTATAACTACATTTCTTCTTAATTACAAAGGTAATATTCACATATTTTTAAATATTCAAGCCGTACAGAAGTGTAGAAAGTGTTAATCCTCCCACATATACCTCACTCATTATATTTCATCCAGAAAGGTCAGAGATAAGAGACAGCAGATGGGAATAATCTTGCTTCGCTTTGGGGGATGTGCCACCAAAGGCCATTCTGTGTTCATGTTCTCACCAAACTCTGGTTTCTCATTCTTTTCACGGTTTTCCCTTCTGGGATGATACTCTGTTATTTATTGTGCTCCTTTCACGGTTCATTTTGTCTTGCTTCTATCAAATTCAACCGATAGAGAGCTCTATTCTGGCTTATCTCTCACCTCCTTGAACACACACACGCACCCCAGTTGTGCACTGAGTATCCTAGGAAATGTCCATATAGATGGCCAAAACTTTTTTCTCTTTTATGGGCAGGAAACAAATGTTAAGGTGAATCATTTTGCTTGGGAGAATTATTGGCATCTCTGCTGAAGTGAGGAATTTGAGACCTCTACCTTCTGCATGTTCAGATTATATGACCGTCCTTTCATTATCCCAAAAGAAGAAGGTGATTCTCCAGGGGGCACCTGTATCTGTCTCTCTATAGTGATAGGAGAAGCTCCGAAGTTTCTCTGGATTTGAAATTGGTTTTCCTCTAAACCTCAGTACAGCTGGGACATTTCATACTACTACCTTATTAATTGAATTTGACCTTCTTGGCTTTAGAAACCCTCTAATGTGCCCGGCCTTTGTACAGTACCCTCAGAAACCTCGATGTCCCCTCAGGAGCGTTTATTTTCTCTCCTGCAAAGCCAGTCTTGGAAATATTGTGTAGGGTGTGTGTGTATGTGTGCTTAATCTTTTCTAGGCTGTGCCATTTTCTACATCTTGGTGGTATCCTATCCCTTTCTTCTTTACATCCCTTTTGTCTTTTCCACCTTCCCCTTAATCAAAGCCTACCTTCAAGACCTATCTGGAATTGCTTCATATTAAGGTGTTAGTACCAAATAGTCACTTAAAGTATTAATTCTTCCAAGAGTTTCTGCTTCGTAAGAGGGAGTAAGGAGTGGAATTATCAATACAGAATTTCAAACATAGATCTGGAGTTATACAAATATACTTGGAGAAGAGAATTTTCCCATCACCCTTAAAGTCATGCCTGATATCTAGTCTTACTTTGCCCACAAACATGGACTGCTCTCCTATAGTTTGCTTGTTTGTGTGCATTGATATAAATTTGACTTCTGAGGAGGCAGAGAGTAGGAGAAGCAAGTGCATAGCCTGCTCTCTAATCCTAAGGCATTTCAGATTGGAAAGTAACCAAAGTGTGAGACAGTTAACTTAAAATAAGGAAATGCAACAGGCCTCTAGGAGGAAGGATGTCTTAAATCCATATACAGTACACTCCAACTTCCCAAGAGTGTTTTATGAAAGATTTAGTCATTGACTAAACAGTAACTGAGCTGAGCAAGGAGCCACTCAGGTGAGCACAGTGTGTGTAGGTTTCTGGGCCAGGCTGTAGCTCCTGTTTAGAGGCAGTGGGTACATTTTCAGAGTGTCCTTTAGCTCTGGTGGTATGATTTTTTTTTTTTAACTTGTTTCTCAAGTTTAGGAATTAATAGAAATAACGACCCAAAGTATTTTAAACACTTAACATCAACTGAAAATTCAGACAACTTTGTTTTTTAGCCACAGTTGCTTCAGTGTTAGGGTGGGAGGGCCACATATTCGGTGTGATTAGGCCATCTGAGGCATAGTAACGGGTGACAGGAAAAGCAGTTAGCCCATGTGAGTTGCAACAGTACCTTGTGGGCTGGGTCCCAAGAGGGCCCTCCATCCAAGGGAGATCACAAAGAAGAAAGGAAGAGATTTGGTTCTCTGAGGCCTATGAAAAACATTCTCAAATGGAACTGGGTAAGAATCTATCCAGATGGCACGGAGGGGAAGAGTAGATGGAGGAGGGAAGCAGGATAGCTTTGGTCTTAATTAATTTAGGGAGCATTTAATGAACACCTACTTAGGGACCAGGCATTGTGCTCTGCTCTGGAGATTCAAGATGACATAAAAAATAGTTACACTTACTGAGAAGTTGCTAGTTTAGCAGAACAGACGGACACAATTAACTCATATAATGTAATAAATGCTGTGATAGAAATACAGTCTTAATAGTATGGGGCCCGGAGGAATCAGTGATGAATTCTGCTGGAGTGAGAGGGTAATTTTGCAATTTCACGGAAAAGGTGACGTTTGAGGTGGCCTTAAAGATACTTTAGGAGTTTGCTAGGCAGGCAGTGGGGAAGGGCATTCCAGTCTTTCCTAGGTCAATAATAAGGAGTTTGTACTGCCATGCTGATAAGAGATAAGTATGCTTTTTGCCTCTTGGGGAAATATAAGGGAGAAGTGGGAGAAGTGGAAGGACTCTCATTTAAGCCAGTGACTCATTGGTTAACACTGGGTCAACACGATGAAAGAGCTGAGCCAAATAGTGGAACTGTCAGTTCAAGATTCTGGCAATTTTGGGTCTAAACAAAGTTGGGGAGTTGAAGGTATTTACTAGCTTCTGCCCTATCTTCCCTACTCAGTAGATCTCTTACATTAATTCCAAGGCCCATTGAATCCTGCAAAAGTTACCAGTTTCTCTATCATCTTCCACTGAATTGCTTCTATTGCAACTGTCCTGGTCGGGGTTGGTCAAGACCTTCTAGAGAGGCATGGTAATGAGTGAGTCCTTCTGTTAGAAGGCCATGGAACTGGATCCCAGTTCCCAGGGAAGACCTGGATCTTCCTAACTTGTTTTTAGCCCCAAAGGAAATAATTACTTAAACTAAATAGAGACAGAACTCTGTCCAGTCTAAGCTCTTGTTTCTGTCCTGGTGCCCTCTTTGGAGTTCAGTTCATAATCTCCTGCTTACTTCAGAGTTATGGTTGCCAAGGTAACCTGTCAAGTTGGTTGACTTTGCCTCAGTTTGCTCCATGTAAAATACAGAGACTGGACTAGAAGACCTCTAGACTGCCTTTTATCTAGCAAAGTGACGTTATAGAGCTGACATTTGGGAGTGGGCTGGACTCCAGGGGCTAGATACCTGGCACTCAGTCTCTATTGATAGGTGACAGACTTCTGGTGGCTTTGTATGTAGTTGGCATAGGAACTCAAAGCTGCCAAGTGGAAGGGGGCCTGAGGAATGGAGTCTTGCTCTAGCTGGGAATGGCAGGCTAAGAAATCTTTCCTATTTATATTTCCCCATACTGCTGGGAGAGCCGCCCACACTGAAGAACTTGCCCCTCCATCCTCTCTCTCCCTCTCCCCAGTGGGCTGATGCCATGGTCAAGCCTCAGTCCCCCCTAGTTGATTGTCATTGGATGAGCCATTGTCATGGAGCTCCACTTCTAAGAAGTTAAATCTGATTTCTTCCCTTTTGAACTGGAAAGGATGAAGGGAAAAATAACCTCCTCCCTTTTTTGCCTCAGGTTTGAAGGTAATAATCATTACACCAACTTGACTGGCTGTGGTTTATTTTTGCCTTTGAATGAATTATTTGCCCACAGTCAACTCTTAGCAAAAAAATCACCACCAGAATAGGAAAGAAATCAAATGACTCTTACACATATTATTTTCATTTCTGTACCCCTAATCTTTTGAGAGTCTAGTTATTGTGTGAAAAACATGACACACTTATAAACACATTGAGATTAAAGATTAAGGCACAGAGATGGGCAGCTCATCAATTGATGTGAACAGGGAAGATAGGACATATTCTTGAGGTGACACATTGGGATGGGAGGTAATCTTTTCCAACCCAGTCGTTACTAATATCTGACAATCCAGGGCTGCTTAGTAGCAAGAAGGTTTGCTGATCGTGTCTGGGCTCTGGCTTGACTTACATCTTGTAGGGGTTAGTGACAAGGGCTTTGCAACCGGAGCGAGTCTGTGACTTTCCTATCTTAACACTGCCCCAACTCCCTCCTGTTTTCCCAGGCCTAGAGTGTTGTGTCTGCCCATGAGAATTCAGTCCATTCTAACTCCCTTGTTTTCATATTGTAGAGTAGCAACATTGAGGCTTAGTGTTCTGCCCCTTGAATCACATGCTTTGGAATAGATAAAAATGTGAGGGAGTAAGTTGAAGAATCTAATCACTTTTCCTGTTGTTTCTTAGGAGTATATGTATGTCAACTAAAGGAAACTTGATCAGCCTATCATTTGTAGTTTTTCCCCCTATTGTGTCATCTGTGTTCTGTTTTAAAGTGTAGAGTTATGATGGCCTATCCTTTTTTCCTATGAAACAGTGTTTATGAAGTAGCACATAAATATGTTTTCAAAAATAATTCATCTTCACAAATGCTGAGAAATCCTAAGAGAAACAGATTTCTTAAATGTACCCAGAACTTTCCAATTGAATTCAAATTCTGCTCTTTGCTACTTTGACCTATCCCCGCCTCCAAGATCCATATAGATAAGGACTAGCTGAGGCTCAGAAAGGCAAAGGGAGTGAGTAGCCTAAGATCACGGGGGATTAACTGGAGAAGCAGAGACTAAAACTCAGGATTGCCCGATTCCAAAGCCCTTGCCACTGCCTGGCACCGCCTCTGTCTAGTTTGCCTTCCCACTCTCATAACTGCTCCATTGCTTTAGCAGCAGGTTGGAGAATCCTCTGACCCCTGGAGAGCTATATTCAGCCCTCATCTTAATTTCATCTAGAAGTGCTTTAGTAGTAACCATAGCCTATGGTCAGAGACTGGACTTCCTCCCCTCCCTACCAACCCATCTTTCAGTGTCAGGCCTCTCCAAAGCACTACTTTTTAAACTTTTTTTGATCACAACTCATTAAAAAACCATTTTACGTGATGACTCAGTGTGTGTACATACATACACAAGTGAAGTGTGCAAACTTTGCTGAAGCAGAGTGTGCGAACTTAACTGCTATGCCACTGGGCTGGTCCCAACTTTGTTTTTTTTTCCCCTTAACTTAGCATTAGGTCTTGGAGGTTTTCTCATGCAATATATGTATTTACCTTTGAGAGAAAATTGATGCTAAGAAAGTGAGAAGTTAGAAATCTTGTTACAAAGAATGATTCTTAATGCATATTATTTGCAACACTTGGTATTTTTTGTTCTTTTTTTTAATACACTGATCATGATCCACCAAGTGATTTCAAGGTCACTGTTGGGTTACAGCCCACAGTTTGAGAAACACTGCTCTAACGGTTTGAGGATG
Source organism: Equus quagga (assembly GCF_021613505.1). Lineage (NCBI taxonomy): Eukaryota > Metazoa > Chordata > Mammalia > Perissodactyla > Equidae > Equus > Equus quagga. The sequence goes on along the minus strand of NC_060267.1, from coordinate 12,178,816 downwards.
AAAAGAGCTAAAGAACTATGACTAGTAGTTAAGAAGCTAATTAATACTGATTCTTGCAGTACTGGTTCCCAGAATTTTGGATTTCATGAACCAATTAATTTAAATTTTGGGGTTTTTATTGATCCACATAACGATATTTAGAAAGTTGACTACTGCCTATCAACAATATTATTTTTTAAAAGCATTTTAAAAAGTTTGTTTTGTTTTTGAGGAAGATTAGCCCTGAGCTAACTACTGCCAATCCTCCTTTTTTTTTTTTTTTTGCTGAGGAAGACTGGCCCTGAGCTAACATCTGTGCCCATCTTCCTCTACTTTATATGTGGGACGCCTGCCACAGCATGGCTTGCCAAGCAGTGCCATGCCTGCACCCGGGATCTGAACCGACGAACCCTGGGCTGTTAAGAAAGTTATTTTAAAAACTTTTAAAATATATATTTCCTGTTAAAAAAGAATTACGTAGAATGAAAAAATATGAATCCTTCACATACTGCCCTTGTCAATCCCACTCTCCTCAGAGGTATTGTTAACAGATAGGTGTGTATCCTTCCATACCTTTCTCTATGTAGGATTTTGTTTTGTTTTACAGAAATATGATCCAATCATGTGTTTGGTTCTCTAACTTTTTTTTTCTTTTTTTTTTGGTGAGGAAGATTGGCCCAGAGCTAACATCTGTTGCCAATCTTCCAGGGCCAATCTTCCTCTTTTTGCTTGAGGAGGATTGTTGCTGAGCTAGCATCTGTGGCAGTCTTCCTCTGTTTTATGTGGGATGTCACCACACCACGGCTTGACAAGCGGTGCTAGGTCCGCACCCAGGATCCAAACCTGCAAACCCTAGGCTGCTGAAGTGGTGTGTGTGAACTTAACCACTATGCCACTGGGCTGGCCCCAACTGTTTTTTTTCCTTAACTTAACAATAGGTCTTAGAGGTTTTCCCACGCAATATATGTACTTACCTTTGAGAGAAAATTGATGCTAAGAAAGTGAGAAGTTAGAAATCTTGTTATAAAGAATGTTCTTTTAAATTGAATAAATTTAGCTTTAAGACAAACTTGCTATATAATCTTTATTTTTATCATTTCATCATAGACCAATGAAAACTTCATCACAAAATGGCACATGTGTATCTGAATTCTTAGGACTCTGGCCTAGGAGACTACAAAATTCCCAGTAGGATCAGAGTGATTTGTTACATTCCTGCCTTAATGTAGTCTACTTTGGGACTTTTCTAAATTCTCACTTCTATCTCATTCCTCTGTTAACTTCCTCTTTACGTTTGTTTTTTCTGTTTTTTCCTCTACCTCTTTCATATCATGGCTGCTTTTTAGGAATATATTAATAACAACTAGTACTGAGATATACTTTAATATATTAAACTGATCTTTTCTATGAATCAAGGCCACTAAATGACAATATCTATCTTATTATTTATTAGCACTATGCTAAATACATCTTTCACTTGTCATAGTCACTCTATGATGTAGCTATTCCATTTTAAAAAGGTGGAAGGTAAGGCTCAAGCAGAGAAATTTTCTTGATGTCATATTAATAATGAAATTAGTAGCTTGATCATTTAGCACTTTTTGTCAAATACTTAAGTTCTTTGTATGTATTATCTTATTTATTCCTCACAACAACTTTATGAAGTAGGTGCTCATAAGGCTGTTATCCCATTTTACAGATGAGGAAACAAATGCATAGATGTAGTATCTTGCCCAAAGTTTCACAGCTAGTGAGCACAACTTTAAAATAAACCCAGTGAATTGGATTCCATGGCCTTTGTTCCTCTGCACTGCCTCCTCTATGATTTTACTGTCTTTTATGTTTTTACTAGGATTGCAGAGATTTTTAACCCTGATTTGACTCCAAAGCAACTTGCTTTAATGACAAAATAATGTTTCACCATATATGCCATAGAGTATGATGTTTGTGGGGTCACTAGGATTAACCTTGGAGAAGGAAAGATTAGTTTGAACAAGCAAAGTACAACCCAAGCAGTGCTTAGGTTTTGGAGAGAGGTTTTACATGCTAATTCTTCTTTGAATCTCATAGTTCCTTTCCCCTCAGAGTCAGGATGATGAAATATATTCAGGTTTGAATGATTAGAGTCTCAAAGTCTCAACTTCTCTGTCTCCTCCACCACCAGCTTTCATAGCTTCTTGGAAGGCAGAAAGGTGGTTCAGTTTATTCTTTCATCATATACATATTGCTTGAAGACTTATCTCCATAACATCCTCTGGAGACTCCTGCATGTGTTTAGAAGGTACACCTTTCTCCACCTCTAATTTGGAGGGTTACAGCTGTTAGGCCTGTTCGGTGTGGAGGGTAATCTAATCCCTAAGCACCAGGAAGACAGCTGCAAGTTGAGAGTAGGTCAAGCCTACTGACTCTTAGATGTAATAGACTTTCACACGGCAGAGGTGGCGGGAGCTAAGTGAAGGAGTTGATACTGAATGTGGTCTGTTGGTTGTTTCTCTACTCAGCTTTGACAAGAAATGAGAAAAGATAAGTTTTCTGGCAATTGGACCCTGGTTAGCTTTTCAGGAATGTCAAGAAGACTGAGCTACCCCTGTACGCTAAGGAAGAGTGACTCTTACCCCATACCTCTGGGGTGAATCTCTCATTTTGAAAGCTAGAAAAAAATGGGGAGGGGGGGAGCATAGCACCAAGATACCGAGGAGATACTGGGGATCTAGGGTACTTATGGGCGTGGATCTGGGTGTTCTTCAGGCCCACTAAAAATTCGTCAATTTGCTGTTTTTGAAGAGCTGGTGGGGACCTGGTGGGAGATTAAAAGCTCTTACGCAGTTTTTAGTGTTTGCATTTCAGCTCTCTTGGCAGTTAGGGATTATACGGTAGGGCAAACTCTACCTCAGAGGCAGTTCTTATTTTACTATTCTCCACTCTTAGCACTAAGTGTCAGCTGCCTGGGACCCTCTCAGTGGTGTAAACTTTTAATGTTTTTTTTTTTTAATACAATTTTTTAAATAGATGATTTTGGAGCCAGCCCTGGTGGTCTAGTGGTTAAGATTCAGTGCTCTCACTGCCGTGGCCCAGGTTCATTTTCCTGGTCGTGGAACCACACCAGCTGTCTGTCAGTTGTCATACTGGGACGGCTCACATAGAGAACTAAAAACAACTAGGGTACACAACCATGCACTGAAGCTTTAAAAAAAAAAAAAAAGGGATAATTTTGAGTTAAGTCCTCATAGGAGCAAAGAAATGAAGAGATTCTATCCTTTCTCTAAAAAGTGATTGCAGCTGCAATGGCCCTGTGTTTAATTTTACCCACTTTTTTTCTTGCAGGACTGTTGAAGCCTGGAAGTCCCCTCCCCTCCCCCCTCCCCCCTTTGCCGCTTTGTGGCATCCCCCTCCCTCCACCCTTTCCCACTCTGATAATCTAGCCATGACTAGCAGAAGCACAGCCAGGCCCAATGGGCAGCCCCAGGCCAGCAAAATATGCCAGTTCAAATTGGTCCTGCTGGGTGAATCTGCAGTGGGGAAGTCTAGCCTGGTGTTACGATTTGTCAAAGGGCAGTTCCATGAGTACCAAGAGAGCACCATTGGAGGTGAGTACCTCAGGGAAGGAAGAGGTTCAATGCTTAGTACGGCTTTTGAAGGGAGATCTAGGGACCTGATTTTGGAGTTGGCCCTCTTAGCTCCTCGTAATGGAAATCCTTTATAAAACAGGAAAAATTGCCATAATGCCCAAAAGCAAATATATGTTCATTCTCTTGCTTCCTGGAAGAAAGTTAGAAAGGTTCACCTTTGCACACCAAGAAAATCACTAATTTTTATCTCAGCCTGTCTTTCTCCTCCCACTGTCATCTTAATCCCAATGGAATTCATTTGAGTGTCATCTTGAGCAGAATTGGTTTGGAGCAGGGACTCGTAATCAAAGATGTACATCAGAGGCCAGCCCCGTGGCCGAGTAGTTGAGTTCGCGCACTCCGCTTCTGCAGCCCAGGGTTTTGCTGTTCGGATCTTGGGCACGGACATGGCACCACTCATCAGGATGCTGAGGCAGCATCCCACATGCCACAACTAGAAGGACCCACAACTAAAAAAAATATATACAACTATGTACTGGGGGTCTTTGGGGAAAAAAAGGAAAAATAAAAAAAATCTTTTAAAAAAAAGATGTACATCGGAATCACCAGGGGAACATTTTCATCCGATGTATGCTTGGGCTCTACCTTAAATCTACGGATTAGTATTGGAGGTAGAATGAGGTTGGTGGCAGTGTAGACATGTATGTTTGGAAAAGCTCCTTAGATGATTCTGGTGCACATATCTGGTAAAATACAGGCCGGAACCAAATACAAAAGATAAAGAGCATTTACCTTTCCCACTTTTGCAGCCTTTTCCCTGTCACTACCCCCCAAATAGTGTGCTAATTCAATAAAGAATCTTTTATGAGAACTCCCATGTTACTCCTTCCTCGCTTTTACTAGTCACTTTGGAAATGTGGTGTTCTTGGATCAGCAGATTATATGAAAAAGTAACAGCCAAATAATATTGATAATGGTGGGACCTCCCATCAAGCTTTAAAATCTTCTAATCAATTCTTGATGTGACTTTTATCTGAAGCTTATTATCTCTGTCATTATCTCTTATTCCTGTTTTGGTTAGAAAAGGGATGACTCTGGTATAAGTGGCAGTTCTTTCTATCCCTCATAGTTTATGAGGTGCCCCCATTCTTTAGCTAGAGAAACTTCTGGTAGGAAGGACTTAGCTAAGAGCAGTCTTAATCCTGGTTCCAGGACCTATATATAAGAAAGAGATCATTAAACCTTTTCCTGTAGCTGAATGGCCTGGGCCATAAGTGGTCTTAGGCTGAGAGTGGAGATATTTTGAAGGGCGGTGGGATGTTCCCATTCATCCTCCCACTTACAACTTCTTCTCCTTCATTCTCTCATCCATAGCGGCCTTCCTCACCCAGTCTGTTTGTCTAGATGACACAACAGTCAAGTTTGAGATCTGGGACACAGCTGGGCAGGAGCGATACCATAGCTTGGCCCCTATGTACTACAGAGGTGCCCAAGCTGCAATTGTGGTTTATGACATTACTAATCAGGTAAGTGAGCTGAGAAGATTATCCTTGCTTTTATTTATAGGAATTAAATTAGGTGGGAAAGAGAAAACCAGTTCTTGAAATAGCAAAATAAGAGTACAAATTATGCTTCCAAGTGCTGAGAAGACAGAGGTAATGAATGATCAGAGACAGGTGGTTTCAGTGAGGGACGGCCACCTAGAAGAGGTGAGTTTTGAGGCTAGGTTTTGAAGGTAATGGGCCTAGATTGGCAATCATTCCAACCCACCCATTCTCTTCCTCATGTTTTCCTAGGAAACCTTCGCTCGAGCAAAGACATGGGTAAAGGAACTACAGCGACAGGCCAGTCCTAGCATCGTTATTGCCCTGGCAGGGAACAAAGCTGACCTGGCCAACAAGCGCATGGTGGAGTATGAAGTAAGATGGCCTACAGAGTCCCTCTCTAACACACTCTCTCTGTGTTTGGGACCTCTTTTTTCCAAACCTGTCCTCTCTGAAAACCTCATCTGAGGACTTTCATCATCTCATTCCCCAGTTCTGCACCAAGTTAAATACAGCAACACTGTGACCCTAATGACAGCCAGGAGATTTTAGAGGAGTCAGAAGAAAATTCCAGAGCAGAGGGGTAGGGGAGTACCAGCTGTGGGGGTACCAGTGTGAAACAGGAAGGAGGGAGCAATTGAATTTGAGGTAAGGGACTCTTCAAGTGTCAGAACCCAAAATCCCCAACCAACTTACCTTCTCCCCCATAATTAAGATTCTTCACATCTGTTTGTTGGATTAAGTGGTCTAAACCATGAGTTATCCTTGAGGGAGTCGTCATCAAAATATGAGTCCAGGGCCACCTGGCTCAGAGGGACAATTAAGGGGAGGGAACCTAGCATATTGCCAGGTGGTGCTACAAGGGAGTGGAAAGGCAATACTTGTTCCTACCCTACATTCTAAGTGCCAGTATACCCCACACCTTGCAGGAGGCCCAGGCGTATGCAGATGACAACAGTTTATTGTTTATGGAGACTTCAGCCAAGACAGCTATGAACGTGAACGACCTCTTCCTGGCAATAGGTAAGGTCACAGCAGCCTTGAGTCTTCATTGTCTTCCCTTGCCTCTAGGCAAGATCACTAACCCAAGTCATAAGGATGGATGGGAGTGTCTCTTCTCGTGAAAACTTTAGGTATGGAAGTACCTTAACTTTCCATTGTGACCTCCATCCTTTGTTTACAGCTTGAACCTCCCTGACTTCAATGTAGTTTACAAACAGTGAACCCTCCCCTCTTCAGAACATTCTTTTAATTTCTCACATTTCTCCTTTCCTCCCTAATTCTCCCCCACCCAATAGTCTTTTGGGGGGATGAGTAAAATCTACCATACTTTGTTCCTTTCTCTTTTTATCTTTAGCTAAGAAGTTGCCAAAGAGTGAACCCCAGAATCCAGGGGGTGCAGCAGGCCGAAGCCGGGGTGTGGATCTCCATGAGCAGTCCCAGCAGAACAAGAGCCAGTGTTGTAGCAACTGAGGGGGTGGCTAGCAGCAACCAAGTATGGAGCTAGCACGAGAGCTAAGAAATAACCTCCATCCCCACCCCTCAGCACACAGCCCCTACGGTAACAGCACACTGAGCCCTGGCTCCCAAGGGCTGCCTCCTGACAGCTCCGTCATGGCACTTTTTAACGCTTCAGCAACCAACACCAGGCAGCTGTTGCCACTGGCCTCCTACCCCTACTCTGGGGTTTGGGGGTCAGATCCCCCAGGACTTACCTTCCAAAACAAACTTTCTTCACTTTGTATTATAGGTGCAAAACAGTGACCTACTTATCTTTCCTCCTCCTCCCCATTTTTTCAGAAAACATTTTTGTCTCCTGCCCCTTCCCCTTCTGCTTTTGGTCAATCCCTGTTCTTGATCCCCTTTTCCTCCTCTCCCCAGGATGGAGAAGGTGGTGAAGCCAGGAACTGAGGAAGGAGGTCTCCAGTTCAGTCACATTAAGGGCCCTGGGGGAGAGTAAGGCTCAGAGCAAGAGGGAGTAAGGAAACATTTCCCTTTTGTTTTTATTTGGTTGGTGTTTCCCATATTTGAAAACACTGCAGTATCCATGAGTTGGCCTTGTGGAGGATGTTTCTAGGTAGAGGTGAGAATGGGAAGGCAAGCTCTTGGACACCAGCTGGGAGTTGTGTTGTTAGCTAACTGGGCGGAGGTGGAGATGCAGTGTCATCTGTGACTCCAGAACTCTTCCAAGACCTAGTTTCCCCTCACCCAGCCTCTTAGGTAGCTTCTCCCCCATAGTGGGGGAGACTCTGGACCCCAGAGTCCTCCAAAGAATCTTCACTGGTTGCCTGCATCTTTGGCTCTGCTGTGATCTAATCGGAGGAGGAACCAGTTTCTGTCATCCATCCTCTGATTTATACATATGCATTTTTTTTCTCTCTGGCCTTTAGATGGTCTCAGCCCCAGCCACTATATTCCCTGCAGTTTGCACTTTAATTGATGGTAGTTTGGTTGGGATACTTGTTTTATGGGGGTTTTGATTGATTTACCTGCCCTCTCACCTTTTTAAATGGAATCCGAGGTATACATAAGGTTTGGGAGGGGCTGTAGAGAACAGGACCAGTGGCAGCTACTCAAGCCCAATCTCCACTGCTAGCTTCCTCCAACTCTGATTCTTAACCTATATTCTTGCCAACCTAGCTCTTGGGTGTAGGTTTGTCTTTCCTGGGGAATTAACCAAGCAACTGGAGAGTGGTCTCAGGATAGCACAGGCCAAGGTAGGGGAACAAAGAGGAGTCAGACCAGAGGGAGGAGTTTTCTGTCCTTTCCCAGGTTCACATTTAGTTTGATCCACCCATTACCATGTCTTTTCTACTTCCCTGTAAATAGGTATGATCTTTATTCCCACTGTACAGTCTGTTCTGTCCCCCACCTCCCATCATGCTCTATTTCTTTTCTCCTGTGTTAGTATCGTCAGTTTAGTCCGTCTATGCTTATCCCCATACCCATCCCCCATGTAACCAGTAGTTTAATCCATGTACCACTAGGGGCTCTACCACAGGTCTGCTTGTGGCCCCCTCATATCAAAACAGCTGTTCCTGTGCACAGGGAACATCTGGCACTGAAGGTCCCTCACAGCTGTCTCACATCACCAGAGGACTTTGGTCCTTCCTAAATCTCTAGCCTCTCTTTACATCCCTCATTAGGTATTTTAGGATGTCTTTTGGAAGCCATCAAGGCAAGAGAGAACTCTAAATTCCTTCTTGTTCCAGCCCAGAGTTTTGGGAAAATTGGAGGAAGTAAGATAGGAAAGGCCCCAGTGACCTAGGATTGGAATCTTTCTGCCCTTTTGGCTTGCAGACTGCCTTCCGTCCCAGAGCAGCTGAGAAATCCATGAAGCTGAGATTCTGAAGGACCCAGTGTAGGTTCTTCCACTTAGATCTCAATTCCCTTCCTTTTCCAGGGGCAGCCTTAGTTCCTGTGGCCCTGAAATACACATACCTTTTTCCCTTCCTTTCCCAGCACCCACTAGCCCCTAACAGTACCCATTGCATTCTTACCAGTGGAAGAACTAGGATGGCTGCTCTCTTAAGTCTCTTAGAAATGGAGTTCTTTCTCTGCGCAGCTTTCCCCATGGAGCAGGAGTGAAGATGCTTCGTTGCCTTGGGGCTGGGAAACCATTTCTCCAGCTTCTTGCCTCCTCAACCCCCTTAGGAACAGGATTGGCCTTAGCTTCTGGGCCTATCTGCTGCCTTCCTTCTACTTCCTACCAGCTCGTCTGCTTTCCTTTGAGCTCTGTTGGGCTTGGGGATCTTAGTTTTTATTTCCCAGCTCTTCATTTTTTTCTTCAAATCATTTTTTTTAAGAGGGGGTGTCCCTTTTTTTTTTTTTGCTTTTAAGAAAGCATTTGCCTTTTTTCCCCTTTCTTCCTCTCCCAACATAACAATCGTGGTAACAGAATGCGACTGCTGATTTACCGATGTATTTAATGTAAGTAAAAAAGGAAAAAAAAAAAGAAAAGTGTATTGGAGTGTTACTTCTTTTTTTTTTTTTTTTCTATATGTCTGTCTGATACAAGAAGTTTGGAAGAAAGGACACTCAATAATGTTTTATTGAATCAGAAACATACTCTCCCCTGCATCTTGGTACCTCCTTATTCCTTTTAATCTTTTCTTGAATAGTGAGATAACCCAATTTGGAGAATAGCCCTTTATTGCTGTTTAATCACTCCTGTTCCCAGGCCACTAGAGCTCATCATGTCTGACCCTAGCTAATTTTTTTAGGCCCTCTGAACAGAATGTATATATAGGGAGGAGTCTGTGGCCTTGTGGAAAGACAATTGATGAGATTGGAGGGAGAGGTGGTATTTGTGAATCTTTCTAAGTATTATGCAAAAACTCATGTGCATATCTCTAGGGAGAGGGTCCATTGAATTATTAGTATCTCAGAGGAATCCATGACCTAAAAAAGGTTAAAAAACAATACTTCATTAGCATTTTTGATCATGTGGCTTCCACCCCAAGAGGAAAATTTCTCCTCGATCTGCTCTTATTTCCCACTGTACTTGAAGCCCTTTAGTCCCTCACAGTCTAAGTGGTGGGTGGGGGAGAATGATACCGAGAAAAAATTAGGTATGGTAGCAGGAGTTGTTTTAAATTCCAAAGAATCTGAAGGACAGGAAAGAGGACTGGTGCCAGACAGACTGGCATTCTAGTCTCTGCCAACTTACCAGCTGTGGCCTTGATCAAGTTACTTAGCTGCTCTCTGCCTCAGTTTCTTCTGTAAAGTGAAGAAAAGTTACGATTTGAAAGTCAATTATGTAAAGTATGTGCATGCATACAAGAAGGTGACACTGTTATTAGTGAGAAGTCTTATCCGTGGCTTCAGACAGTCCCTAACTGAGTTCTGTGTATCTTTGGGCTGAGCCTGTTTTTTAAGACTGGTAAGACAGGTCGGGCAACAGGTCTCTCCAATGATTTAATTGTACAAATTGAGTTGGAAATCTATTTCCAGAAACTTTAGAGCCAAAATAACCTTTTCACTGTCAATTCCCCTTTCTGTATATCTCTTAGTACTCCCCTCAAGCCTCCTTGATTCCTGGTAAAAGCTCAAGTTCAGGTTAGGAGAGCAGAAAGGGAGGGGAAATGATCTTCCAAAATTAAAGATGATCTTCAGTTGTATTTTGAATAAGGTGTAGCTCAACTTTATGATCTCTAGAGGGCAGTGTGGATGCGTTTGCCACAGGTTTACAGCCAGCCAATGCCAAGTTTTCAGCCCCGAACCAAATGATAAAAGGGTTATAGCAAACTATTTCTGTTGTGCCCTTTACTCTGAGATTATGAGCGATTATAATCCTCCTACTTTTGGGTGTTAAATGTCATTGCTCTTGTTAAATGACGATTTTTTAAAAGTGAATTTAAGCAAAATAAAAAAGATGGCTGTTCGGTGTTGTTGTTTCCATAATTTGGGGAGAAATTCGACTAGTCCAAGGAATCTCTAAGTCTGAACTACTACTTAGGCTTCATTTCTGCTCTCATTCCTAAATATAAGGGAGTTGAGCGCTTGACCTTGTTTTTTTCTAAAAGATAAACAGAGCTGTTTGTAGTTGCAACACAGATGTTTGTCAAAAACGGTAGAGGCGGAGCTCACCCCTGGGAGAGCGGGCTGGATCCTGAGGCTGCCGCCATTGTACGCACCTTGTGTCTCAGCTATAGGTGCGGGGCAAGGGCATCTCAAAGTTTCCCACCTCTCAGCCCAACCTTGAGTTCTTGTCACCTTCCACTTCCCGGTTCCGGACATCAGTGAGGGTCCCCTTCTTTATCCAGCGTGGGTGGAAACAAAAATTTAGCCTGTCCTAGCTCCGAGCCCTCGTGGCGCCCCGCCTGCCTCGGCCTTGAGGAGGCGGGGACAGCAGCTTGGAGGCGGCCCGCGGCCCTCCAATGGCTGGGGGACCAGTCGAGGGGCGAGAGTGGTCCTTTACTATGGCCCAACGTCACGGCGCTGGCCCCGCCCCTTAGCCAGCCGTCGCCAGGACGCTGGACGAGTAAGGCAGTCGCTGCGCGGACGCCGAACCGGGTAAGGGCTGGGTCGGGGAGAGGGAAGAGAAGGGTGGATAACCCGGGCAACAGCGGGGCTTTGGTGCTCCGAATCTCAAGGTTGACAAACTGCCAGTATCCGCGTCCACTCCCGCTGCCGGGAGGGTTCCTGGGTGGGGCGCGGGATGTGGCTACAAGACACTCGTCCCAGCTGCCGGGCAGTGGCATGGGACTGGGTGCTTGCGCCCAGTGCTGGACACATCCTCTTACCTAAAGTCCCCCTGGGGGGTGAAGGGGCATCACCTGCACAAAGGCATGGCATCTGTTTTGTTGCAGGAGGCTGCCTCCCAAACCTGGGACCTTGGGCTGACCGAGTTCTCTGCAAGTCAGCCCTACCTGCACCGCTCCTGTCAGGTTCAAGTGGGCTACTGGGATTGAGGGCAGGTGGAAGGGAGACTGAGGGTCCCATGGCCCAGGAGTAAAATGTAGACTCCTCTGCTCCTACTCCTATCTCCCTCGACTGTTTCTCTGCCTGCCCCGCACTTTAGCATCTTGTCCACAACTGGGACTCTTCCCACCCCTCCCCATTCGGGCCCTCCCCAGGGGCATCAAGGATATGCTCAGTGTTGGGAGAAAGACACTGTTGCAGGGTGGAGACCAGAAAAATGACCTTTTGCCTTCTCTAGCTCATCCTCTGGCACCCTGGCTATTAACTCCTCATTTGCTGAGCTCACTGGAAGGGCATAGACAAGGTATGGGTGGAGACCCCAGGTTAGAGTCCAGTCCCCAGCTCGGTTCAGTTGTTTTTTTCTTTTTTTTTTTTTTTTAGGGTGGATAGGGGGAGAGGCGGGGACTGAAAGGCCTTCAAAAACAATGGTATTACTTGTTTACTCACCACAGCAGCTCTGCTAGGTAGATCTCATTTCATAGATGAGGATGCAAGTTCAGAGAGGCTTGGTATCTTGCCCAGGGAACATGGCTGGTTAATGGCAGAGCCAGTTTCCCAAACCCAAAGCAGCCTGACTCCAGAATCTCAACCCATTAGGCTGCCACTACCTTTTTCACCTTTTGTCCCTCTTTAAGTCAGTCTGCCCCTCAGCTGTCCTCTGCTGACTTCAGAAATAATAAACTGGCCAACTGGACAATAGACATTTGGCTTCTACCTTTTAGGCCCTTGACCCCGGACACTGTTCTCTGTAGTGGACAAAGTAGAGAGTGGAGCATGGGAGACAGGTGATTCCAGAAGACTCGTCCCCCACTCCATTCCCTTCCATCCTGTCAACACAGTCTGTCTCTGAGTGCTCCAGGTTTTCTCTAAGAAATCATTTGGATCCCTATTCCCATCCTTTGGCCTCATTACCACAGAAAAAGTCTCCCCATTTGCCCAGCGAGCTCCTTGCTGACCTCTGTGTCTTCCTCCCACCCATTCCCTCAAGCTGTCCCTAATATCATCCCCTCCCAGGAGTCTTTATCTTGATTCCTAAATCTTCCTCCTACAGTTCTGCCACAATGCTGCTGCTGCACAGAGCTGTGGTCTCAGCATTCCGACACGCCTGCAGGTAAGCCATCCCATCCTAGGGTTTATCTCCTAGCTCACATCTCCCACTCCCAGTCTCTATGATGTCTTATCTTATGTGCCAGTTGAGATAGTGGCCTGGAAGGAAAGCGAAAGCCAGATCCCACCTGTCTCACCCTTTTCTTGAGAAACTAAGTTCCAACTGAAGGAACCAATGGCCAACCAGGAGAGGTATACCTCAGGCCTTCAATGGCCCTTTCATATGATCAGGAGAGGTGTGCTAAGAAGACCTCACTCTCTTCCAGATTCAAGTCCACCTCCTCAAAGCTCTGCATTCAGGCCTGCTCTACGAATGATTCATTTCAGCCCCAGTGCCCCAGCCTTACCTTTTCTGGTAATAACTCCAGCACCAGGGAATGGAGAGTCATGGGGACCCTGCTAGGCCTTGGTGCAGTATTGGCCTATCATGACCACCGGTGCAAGGTAAGTTGGGAAAGGACTTCACTGTCAGAACAAGGTGGCCCTAGTGAGCTCCCCTAGTGGCAACCCGGGCTGTTGCCACAGAGCCCACAGTGACACTGTCTTCATGCACAGTAGAGATGGAATCTGCTGCCTCCATTTCCCAGTGGCCGTGACTTTGTGGGTTGGGTCAGGGTGAGCTAGAGTGATTTCTTCTTAATTTCTGTTCCCTTTTGCCTCATCCCTGCCCTGCCTGCAGGCTGCTCAGGAGTTACCACGCATATACACAAGGGAGGAAGTAAGATCCCACAGCAGCCCTGAGACTAGGATCTGGGTGACTCTGGGCTCTGAGGTCTTTGATGTCACAGAATTTGTGGACCTACACCCAGGGGGGCCATCCAAGCTGATGCTGGCAGCTGGGGGTCCCCTAGAGCCCTTCTGGGCCCTCTACGCTGTTCACAACCAGTCCCATGTGCGTGAGATACTGGCTCAGTACAAGATCGGGGAGCTGAGCCCTGAAGACAAGGCGCCCTCCACCTTGAAGACCTCTGACCCTTATGCTGATGATCCTATACGTCACCCAGCCCTGAAGGTCAATAGCCAGCGCCCCTTTAATGCAGAGCCCCCCCCTGAGCTGCTGACGGAAAACTATATCACACCCAACCCTATCTTCTTCACCCGGAACCATCTGCCTGTACCTAACCTGGACCCAGACACCTATCGCCTCCATGTAGAAGGGCCACCTGGAGGTCAGTCACTGTCCCTATCCCTGGATGACTTGTACCAGTTCCCCAAGCATGAGATCACAGTCACCCTGCAGTGTGCTGGCAACCGGCGCTCTGAGATGACTCAGGTCAAAGAAGTAAGAGGTCTGGAGTGGAGTATTGGGGCCATTAGCACTGCACGCTGGGCTGGGGCACGGCTCTGTGATGTGTTAGCCCAGGCTGGTCACCAACTCTGTGAAACTGAGGCCCATGTCTGCTTTGAGGGACTGGACTCAGATCCCACAGGGACTGCCTACGGAGCATCCATCCCTCTGGCTCGGGCCATGGACCCTGAAGCTGAAGTCTTGTTGGCATATGAGATGAATGGGCAGCCTCTGCCTCGTGACCATGGCTTCCCTGTGCGTGTGGTGGTTCCTGGTGTGGTGGGTGCCCGCCATGTCAAATGGCTGGGCAAAGTGAGTGTGGCATCAGAGGAAAGTTACAGCCACTGGCAGCGGCGGGATTACAAAGGCTTCTCTCCATCTGTGGACTGGGACACTGTAGATTTTGACTCAGCTCCATCTATTCAAGAACTTCCTGTCCAGTCAGCCATCACAGAGCCCAAGGATGGGGCGACGGTAGAGTCAGGGGAGGTGACTATCAAGGGCTATGCATGGAGTGGTGGTGGAAGGGCTGTGATCAGGGTGGATGTGTCTCTGGATGGGGGCCTAACGTGGCAGGTGGCTAAGCTGGATGGAGAGGAACAGTGCCCCCGAAAGGCCTGGGCCTGGCGGCTATGGGAGCTGCAAGCTCCTGTGCCAGCTGGGCAAAAGGAATTGAACATTGTTTGTAAGGCTATAGATGACAGCTACAATGTGCAGCCAGACACCGTGGCTCCAATCTGGAACCTGCGAGGCGTGCTCAGCAATGCCTGGCACCGTATCCATGTACATGTGCGTGCCAACCCATGAGAAGATGAGATGGAACCATCTACTCCCCAGAACCACCTTCTCAACCCGTTTCCACTTCTGTCCTTTGGCCTTATTACCACAGAAAAACCTTTCCCTCCATCTCTCCACTTCTTGGATCACAACCCTGTATTATGCCTTCCTAAGCCACACACAGGTACACACACTGCACATTTCCACCCAGGCACCCGCCCTCCTCTGACACTATGTTACAAACCCCTCCAGGCCAGCCACTCACCCTGTGCCAGGAAGTGAGAGCTGCTGAAGCAAGGGGCTACAAGTGGGAAAAGTGATTCCGGAGACAGCACTATTTTCCAACTCCACTGCATTCTAATGCCTGTCACCACCGAGGCCTTCTTTTGCTTTTCTTCTTCGATTCTTCAGAGAAGGTGTGTGGATATATGTAAGAAAATTGTGTATGCAACTTTCAACTGCCTCTCTGGGTTACCAGGGTTTGTGAGGGGCACAGTCCTCTCCCTTTACAGTTCCACTTTTCTAAATACACTAATAAAGTATTTGTTTAAGTCTACAATTCTGAAAAAAGACAAAAAAGATGATTTTTGGGACCTCTTGAGGCTGGGGAGTGAGAATGTTGCAGGAGGGAGGTGCAGTGGTACTGGGACGAGTAATGAGAGAATCCAAAACAAAAGGTCCGGGGAGGAGAGAAAGGAAGCAGATGCAAGGAAGTCAAGAAGTGGGGCTTCCTTCTCTGAGGTCAGCATCTGCAACGCTGCTGAGGTGAGTGACCTCAGGCTACCCCTCAAGGCATAAAAAAAATTGGCATCTTAAAGCCCCTCCCCCCACAACTCCTACATCCTTGGCAGGAAAGGCAAAGAATGCTAAGAGGTTAAACAATATTGTTTTTGGAGGGGCAGGGGGAAAACTTGGCCCTAGGGACAGATGTGCCAGGGAACGTGTGCCTAGTTTGCAAATTAGATGCAGATGAACGGGCAGTCATTCATTGAGTTACCTTCGGCAAGCGACCGCGCCTTTCGGACTTGAAGCTTTCGGTGCTCGGCTACTCTCCCCTAGCGCTTTTCCCTTCTTTCCCCAGCAGTCTCCCGGCTTTGCGGGCGCTCGGTGTTCGGCCGCGGCGCCTGTCGCCTGGTAGTAGGACCGGAAGTTGTTCGGGGGAGGGGGGACGGCTGTAATGGGGGGGTTGTGGGGGGGGGGGCCGGTCCCTCCTCAGGTGAAGCCGCTGATGAAGATGGAGCCGCCGCCGCTGAACGCCCGGGCCCCGGCTTCGGCCCGGTTGCCGCCGCCTGAGTGACTCCACTCCCCCCGCACTGGGCCGCCCGGGCCAGAGTGGGGGACCCCCGCCGCCCCGCCCCCCTCTCCCCAATACCGTCCCCTCTCCCTCACCCCCCCAGCCTGCGCGCGCGCGGAGCTGCCTCAGGTGAGTGAGGGGCGGGGCTTGAGCGAAGCGCGGGGGCGGGGCCTCGGTCGCCAGGGGCGGGGCCTGAGGGGCTTGGGCGTGAAGCGAGGGGAGACGTGTGCGGGGGGGGGCACGCGGGAAGAGGGTCGCCGGGTGGGCTGCGGCCCGAGGGGAGGAAGCTGGCCCGAGGGAGCTTGGCGCAAGGCCCCAGGATTGAGGGGGAGGCAGCAGGGACGTAGGGGTCCTAAAAAGGCGGGAGATGGGTCAAGGCAGAGGACTGAGGACAAGGCAGGGGCTGGCGTGCGCGAAGCTCCCCTACGGAGTACGGCTGGGTTAGGACAGAGGGACAGCAAGGAGAAAGGAGAAGCAGAGGGTACCTGGGCAAAAAAGCGAGGGACCCGGGGGTTTGGTCGAGGAGGTTGGAGAGAAAGACGTGGGCCTAGGTGGGAAGATCTGAGAGGCAATGAGCAGAGTGGGAGAAACATGTGGTAGAGAAGAAACTTAGGGTGGAGTGAAAAGTGCTATCTGGGGTACTGTGTAGGGTTAGAAGTCTAGGGAATCTGAGAAGCAAGGCTGGGAAGGAACAGATTCACTGCACATGAACCCTAAGAAGGAAAGGTAGCAGAGGAAGCCGTGGGGCAGACATTCGGAGGGAGCGAGGCTTGGGAAGTAGATCTGAACTACAACAGCCCTCCATGTACCTCCTCCTACAGCCCCATCCCCAGTATTTTCCTCCCCCTTGTCTGCTAGACTTGTAGATTCTCACTTTTTAAATTTTGGGGCTTTTGTGTAATTGTTTTTTTAATTACGACTGGTCCTGTCTGGTGACAGTGGAATGTTTAATGGAACATGGACCTTTAGAACTGAGATGTTTAGGAAATGATGTACCCCATTTTCCCCTTCCAAGGTCCAGAATTTACTAACTCTCCTTCCAGGAAGATCTGATGCATTACCAACCACATGTGTCAAGCTTTGCGTACCTTCTTTTGCCTCAATCTGTTCTCTCATAAGCAAAGCTGCCTACTGTTGTGACTCTTATGGACTCCCACTTACATGTTTGATAGCTCCAGCTGTGCCCTAATCTTCCTGGCCTGAGCCCTCAAAGCATCAGTGGTGAGCTTGATGTGTTCCTGACTCACACACGTGTCAGCTTCAGGCCTCCCATCATCATGGCCAAGCAGAAGACAGCTGAAGCCTGGCTGTCTCCCCTTACTGTTACTTGTTCGCTTTGCTTGGGTGAAGGTACATGTTCATATCCTTGAGAAGCATTAAAAACAGGTGTTTGACTACTAGAATATTTCCACTTAAGATAACTCGGATTCTGAGGACAAGATCACATAAAAGGCCAAATCAGACAATCTTTGAAAGTGTAGCATCTTGTTTGGTAGAGGTATGTAAAATACCTCGCCAGGAATCCCTCGTCTCCTCGTGGGTCTGCCATTAAGACAGTGAATCTTGCTTTGTGGTTTGCAGGGGACTTCAGCCTTCTGCACTAGCAGCCTGAAGCCAGAGAATCCAGACAGCTCCCTGGGTCATGAGAACAGTCAGAAGAGTGTCTCCTGAGATAAAAATAAAGTCTTAAAAGAAGAAAATAGCCTTACCATTGGGAAGCAGGAGAGGTCTCACTGGAGTTTCTGGGGTGGGCCCGAGGGTGGTTGCAGCTGCTCTCAATTTGGCAGCTTGAGAATTATATATTGCCCTAGTCAATAGATGCTGATGTCTCAAGCACAAAACCTAATGTCTTTGTTGCCCACTGAGTGCAGTTAGTTAGATCACTTGTAGCTTCTGGACAATCCCCTTCCTCTCTTGTAGGTTAAGGGTAAAGCATGTTTCAGGACTTGGTTCAGAAATAAGTCCTGACTTTTTTCCCAGTGAAACGCAACTGAAAGTTTCTTCTTTATTTCCTCTTAGTTTAAATCTGTAGCTGGTACCTCCCAGCATGAGAGGAACATTATCCCATCTTTTACCCTACCCGCCCCCAGCAGCCATAAGGAATTATTTTATCCTAAACTAGCCATCACTCTTCCCTCAACACATACACAAAATAGCCAAGGAAAAATTAAGTTATTGCTGGGCAGATATTTCTAGCCTCATTTCACTCTGTAGTAACAAATAAGAGCGTGGGACCCTGCAGGTGTAGAAAATGCCACAGGCAGGGAGACTCCCTTTCTTTGTTGGTCTCTTGACCCTGCTGCGGAATGCTCTGAATTCCAAGCTATTTGATTTGCCGCCTCTTCTCAGAAGAGTTGTGGACGCCCTATTGGAAACAGAGACACATTCAAGGTTTATCTGATGAAAGCATCTAAGGAAGGGTAGTAGTGATATGAACAGCCTGGTACCCCCCTTGGAGTAGCATCAACCTTGTAGACTCTGCTGGAATACATATGTTGGCATAATCCTTGAGCCAAGGAGCCTTGTTTCTAAAAGAAATTTAGTGAGTATCTAAATTGGCTTTTTCCACAGGCCCATAATCTCTGAAAAGAGGCATGGGAGGGAGAGAATTATTTCTTTTTGCATCCATAAACCTGTGTTCTAGTTCAAGGATTTAAGTCACTAAGATGCAAACCAGAAAGCTGTTCATTTCTTCACTGAAGAAAGAAGGCAAATGGGGTGGCCCCAAACCTTCCAACTATAGCAAGATTTAACTTTGTGCTATAGTGGAAAGAACCCCAGACTGGTAACCTGGGTTCTGTTTGTCCTACTGTTGCTAACGAGGTGGGTGACTGTGGGCTTAGTATCATCTTCTGTTAAA
This sequence comes from Equus quagga, assembly GCF_021613505.1. Taxonomy (NCBI): domain Eukaryota; kingdom Metazoa; phylum Chordata; class Mammalia; order Perissodactyla; family Equidae; genus Equus; species Equus quagga. The sequence goes on along the minus strand of NC_060267.1, from coordinate 12,159,975 downwards.
AACTAAGAGGTGGAAGGGGCCAGCCCAGTGGTCCAGTGGTTCAGTTTGTGGCTCCGCTTCGGCGGCCCCGGGTTCCCAGGTTCGGATCCTGGGTTCAGGGACAATCTTCTTCAAGCAAAGAGAGCAAGATTGGCAACAGATGTTAACTCAGGGACAATCTTCCCCACCAAAAAAAGAAAAAGAGAGAGAGATGGGAAATCATCTCTCAAGTACATTCTAACTTTAAGATTCCCCCGGGCCTAGGCACACCTGCCCCAGGTCCTCCACATGAAGAGAGGCCTGCTAAACTGGAATGTCAGAGCAAGATTCCTTGTTCCCAGAGGAGCCTAAAAACGTCTTTCTGGCCGTAAACAACAGTGAGCTCTTTTGATCAGCATGCAGTGGGGTTCTGACCAGGACTGCCACCAAAGGCAATTGTTCCTGTCTCTTCCACCTTTTTGCCACCTACCCTAGTCAGGATAGTTAATTGAGACTTCCATGTAATTTCAAGCTTCATTTAATAGAGCTAGCCCTGTTTGGGCATTGTTAGCTTCAAAACTGATTATTATAAAATACAAATTGAACTCCCTTGCTCTACTTTCCCCACCCCTGCCCAAACATACAGCTGAACAGCAGTGACTTCGTGGGGCCTTTCTATAAACACAGCACTTTATACTCAAGGGTATACCCAAAAACCCAGAAAGTATCATCTCATGCACCTCACACCTAGTGATTTAACCTGTTTAGTTTGGCCCTTTCCTTAGTTCCTTAAGTCCTGAAGTGAGACATGGGAAGGGTAGGATTGTTTCTCCTCCCACCCATAAACCTTAGCGTTCTCTCTCTTCCGCAGTCTACATGAGGAAGACAGGGAAGCACAAAGAACAAGAGAAAAGATGCATCCATCTGAGATCTAAGAGGAGACAATGAGGAGATATTTTCCCACTGCCCAGGTGTTGTTTTTTCAGCTCTTACCCCTTTTTATTTTAGATACTTGCTATTCCTAGGATGACCTGGGAATTCGTCCCTTCTGCACTGTTCCCCAAGCACTTGGATAACGAAGCTGAGGTATCTTCATCTGTGTTATATGTAGACAGGTCACCATCTACACCTGGTGTAAAAATGAGTCAGATCTTTCTGCTATAAAGACAGACACATGAGCTGAGAAAAGGTTGGTGGGCTTCCTGCAGAGAGCACTAGGTTGACCCTAAAGATCATTTCAGAGCTGCAAACTGCTTGATCTCAAGGTCTGTTTCCGGGAAAGGGTCATGAAGCCAGGTTGCAGACAATGCTCAATTGCACCTCTTCCCTCAACTCTTCACCTTCCCCCTCCCCAATTACACAAAGCCCTGAGAGCACACAGAGCAGGCTATGTGATGCCAACATGTTTTCCTCAGATTTCATTCAGTTCAGGAAGGCACAGACAGGAGAGGATGATGCTGCAGCTTTAGTCCATATGTAGTACCTGAACTGCTCACTCCCAGGCAGGTAGGAACTTCTGTCTTATTAATAATCACTGGTCTCCTCCTCAGATCCCAAGGCCAAAGAGAGACCAGAGAAAAAAAATCCACTTCTCTTCTGTTGCAGTTCAGGAATAATAACCAAAAGGACAGCATGGATCCTTGCCACTCTCTCCACCTCCACTCTCTCTCCCAACAGTATCCTCCTCACTCTCTTTCCATCCACTAGGCCATATGGAGTATGTTTTAAATTCCAATTTTGGAGTGTCACTGGATCAAACAGGATTCCTTGGAGGATCTGAAGAGCTTGAATTACTTGTGATGTCCATCTTAACTCAGGCTTTCAGAGCTACTACACAGAGAAAACTTGACTTTCTGACATTTTTGTCACTGATAGTTAGAGCTGTGGGAGTGTTCTTATGGAGATGGGGAGAAGGAGGTGGTAGCTGATACCTGACCTGCCCTTGGAAGTCAGACCTTGGATTGGTCCTCGCCTGCTGCTTATCAGGAAGTGGGGTGGGAAATCTTCTGTCTAAAAGGGATGCCCATTCCTGCCCATTCCTTTTCAAATGTAATATTGTGTTGATGGGAGGAAGCCAAGGCCGGGGAGGGCTCTTCTTAGGATGCCAAGTGGATCCAAAAGAACAAGGAAGAAAAAATCTTTGTCTCTAGAGGTTACAATGACCAACCTTTCCTCCCTCCTTACAGAGACACTTCCTTCTGAACTGGAAGACTAGCTGTTTCTAGTTGCTTTGTATTCAGCTCACTGAAATGAATTTACAGTACATATGTACCTACCTCCATCACTGAATGCCTATGATTCTGTAAAGCCAGTTTCCTTCCAAGATCTTTGAGCCAAACCTGTCTTGTGTAACTAAATTCTCTCTCCTTATACCTCCTCCCCCTGGGGTGTGTCTCCAATTGGCACTGCGTAATTTGACCCATTTCCTCTAAAGAAACTAAGATCTGCCTGCCCGCCCGGCCAGGCAGGGGAGGAGGTGCTTTGAGGGGCAGGGAGTGGGAAGGTTGGGAGGGATGTGCCTGTGCTGCCTGGAGACTTGAGCAAACTGAATTCCATCTACTGATTTACTGCTGGCTCTCAGAATGCCAGGATTTGGAACAGCAGGATTTTGATCCCCTCTCACTTCCAGGGTTACCAACTTGCCATTTGGACCAGTTGGAGGCAGCTAAAGACTGATTTTGCCCAAGATGTGTCGTGGAGCACCTGTTAAGTGCAATTAAGAAGGAGAAGAGCTCAGTTTACTGCTAGGAACAAAGTCCAACTCAGAAAACAACTTTTCAGAACCTTCTGGAAATTGTTTTGGGGCCATTTGGGCAGGTGTCCAAGAATGAGATGTGTTTTCTGAGCCAGTGCTAGCTGAATGCTATGCTTCAGCAGCTCTGCTCACCTAGAGCTTGTCTAGCCCCTGGTTCACACACACATACACAATTGCATTACCATATTTCTCCCTGTAGAGCCTGCTCAACTTGTTCTTCCTTTTTTATTTTATTTTATTATTTTTAATGGTTTCATATCTCCATTTTTTTTAGTCTGGCTTGTTTTGTTTTTGTTTTTGTTTTTTGAGGAAGATTAGCCCTGAGCTAACATCTGCTGCCAATCCTCCGGGGTTTTTTTTGCTGAGGAAGACTGGCCCTGAGCTAACATCCATACCCATCTTCCTCCACTTTGTATGTGGGATGCCTACCACAACATGGCTTGCCAAGCGGTGCCATGTCCACACCCGGGAGCCGAACCAGCGAATGTCAGGCCACAAGAGCAGAAGGTGCGCACTTTACTGCTGCGCCACAAGGCCGGCCCCTAGTCTGGCTTGTTAATTTTTGTACATAGTATGAAGGTGAGGCTTTCATTTATTATTCTTTTTTTTATTCTTTTATTTTTTAAATTATTTTATTGAGGTCATATTGGTTTATAACATTGCATACTTTCAGGTTTACATTATCATATATCAGTTTCGATATAGACTGTATCATGCTCATCACCAGTAGTCTCGTTTTCATCCATCACCATACATATCCGTAACCACTAATCTGTTCTCTTTATCCATGTGTTTGTTTATCTTCCACATATGAGTGAAATCATATGGTGTCATGTGATCTCTCTCTGGTTTATTTCACTTAACATAATATGCTCAAGGTCCATCCATGTTGTTGCGAATGGGACAATTTTATCTTTTTTATGGCTGAGTATTATTCCCTTGTATATATATACCACATCTTCTTTATCCATTCCTCAGTTGATGGGCACTTGGGTTGCTTCCATGTCTTGGCTATTGTGAATAATGCTGCGATGAACATACAGGGGAATAAATCTCTTTGAATTGTTTATTTCATGTTCTCTGGATAAATACCCAGTAGAGGGATAGCTGGATCGTATGGTAGTTCTATTTTTAATTTTTTGAGGAATCGCCATACTGTTTTCCATAGTGGCTGCACCAGTATTCATTCCCACCAGCAGTGTATGATGGTTCCCTTTTCTCCACATCCTCCTCAACATTTGTTGTTTTTCAGCTTGTTAATTATAGTGATTCTGACAGGTGTAAGGTGATATCTCATTATAGTTTTGATTTGCATTTCCCTGATGATTACTGACGTTGAACATCTTCTCATGTGCCTGTTGGCCATCTGTATATCTTCTTTGGAAGAATGTCTGTTCATATCCTCTGACCATTTTTTGATTGGGTTGGGTTTTTTTGTTGTTTAGTTGTATGAGTTCTTCTTTTTTTATAAAGACTTTATTTTTTTCCTTTTTCTCCCCAAAGCCCCCCAGTACATAGTTGTATATTCTTCATTGTGAGTCCTTCTAGTTGTGGCATGTGGGACGCTGCCTCAGCGTGGCTTGACGAGCAGTGCCATGTCCGCACCCAGGACTCGAACCAACGAAACACTGGGCCGCCTGCAGTGGAGCGCGCGAACTTAACCACTCAGCCACGGGGCCAGCCCCTATGAGTTCTTTATATATTTTGGAAATTAACTCCTTGTCAGATATATGATTTTCAAGTATTTTCTCCCATTGGTGGGTTGTCTTTTTGTTTTGTTCATGGTTTCTTTTGCCTTGCAGAAGCTTTTTAGTCTGATGTAGTCCCATTTGTTTATTTTTCCTTTTGTTTCCCTCGCCTGAGTAGACATGGTATTTGAAAAGATGCTGCTAAGACTGATGTCAAAGATTGTACTGCCTATATTTTCTTCTAGTTTTATGGTTTCAGGTATTACACTCAAGTCTATACTCTATTTTGAGTTAATTTTTGTGTATGGTATAAGATACTGGTCTACTTTCATTCTTTTGCATGTGGCTGTCCAGTTTTCCCAGCACCATTTATTGAAGAGACTTTCCTTTCTCCATTGTATGTTCTTGGCTTCTTTGTTGAAGATTAGCTGTCTGTAGGTGTGGGTTTTATTTCTGAGCTCTCAATTCTCTTCCATCGATCTATGTGTCTATTTTTGTGCCAGTACAATGCTATGTTGATTACTATAGCTTTGTAGTATTTTTTTATTAAGATTATGATAGTTTACAACCGTGTGAAATTTCGGTTGTACATTATTGTTAGTCATGTTGTGGGTACACCACTTCACCCTTTGTGCCCTCCCCACACCCCCCCCTTTCCCCTGGTAACCACCGATCAGTTCTCCTTGTCTATATGTTAACTTCCATCTATGAGTGAAGTCATACAGAGTTTGTCTTTCTCTATCTGGCTTATTTCGCTTAACATAATACCCTCAAGGTCCATCCATGTTGTTGTGAATGGGACGATTTTGTCCTTTTTTATGGCTGAGTAGTATTCCATTGTGTATATATACCATATCTTCTTTATCCAATCATCAGTTGCTGGGCACTTAGGTTGCTTCCACGTCTTGGCTATTGTGAATAATGCTGCGATGAACATAGGGGTGCATGGGACTCTTGGAATTGCTGATTTCAGGTTCTTAGGATAGATACCCAGTAGTGGTATGGCTGGATCATAAGGTATTTCTATTTTTAACTTTTTGAGAAATCTCCATACTATTTTCCATAGTGGCTGCACCAGTTTGCTTTCCCACCAACAGTGTACAAGAGTTCCTTTTTCTCCACAACCTCTGCAACATTTGTCACTCTTGGTTTTGGATATTTTTGCCAATCTAACGGGTGTAAGGTGATATCTTAGTGTAGTTTTGATTTGCATTTCCCTGATGATTCGTGATGATGAGCATCTTTTCATGCGTCTATTGGCCATCCTTATATCTTTGTAGTATTTTTTTTTTTTTTTTGAGGAAGATTAGCCCTGACCTCACATCTACCACCAATTTTCCTCTTTTTGCTGAGGCAGGCTGGTCCTGAGCTAACATCCCTGCCCTTCTTCCTCTACTTTATATGTGGGATGCCTGCCACAGCATGGCTTGTCAAGTGGGTGCCATGTCTGCACCCAGGATCTGAACCAGTCAACCCCAGGCCACCAAAGTGGAATGTGCAAACTTAACCACTGTACCATCAGGCTGGCCCCTGTAGTATATTTTTAAGTCAGGGATTTTGATACCTCCAGCTTTGTTCTTTTTTCTCAGGATTGCTTTGGTTATTCAGGGTCTTTTGTTGTTCCATATAAATCCTAGGATTCTTTGTTCTATTTCTGTGAGGAATGTCATTGGGATTCCAATTGGGATTGCATTAACTCTGTAGATTGCTTTAGGTAATATGGACATTTTAACTATGTTTATTCTTCTGATCCATGGGCATGGAATATCTTTCCATTTATTTATGTCTTCTTCAATTTCTTTCAATAATGTCTTATAGTTTTCAGTGTATAGGTCTTTCACCTCCTTGGTTAAATTTATTCCTAGATATTTTATTCATTTTGTTGTGATTTTAAATAGGATTGTATTCGTGACTTCTCTTTCTGCTATCAGAAAATGGACTGTTTCATCTATGAGATCTCTTATACCGACCTCATGGTAACCACTAAACAAAAAATCAGAACAGAGCCACAAATCATAAATAAAGAGAAAACTGAGAAAACCATCACAGAAAACCACCAAACTGAAATGGCAGACAGAAACACAAGGGGAAAGAAATAAGGAAATCTAGAACAACTGGAAAACAAGAGATAAAATGGCAGTATTAAGCCCTCATATAGCAGTAATCACTCTAAATGTAAATGGATTGAATTCTGCAATCAGAAGACAGAGGGGCTGGAATTAGAACAAAGAATCCTAAAATTCATATGGGGCAACAAAAGACCCCAAATTTCTAAAGCAATCCTGAGAAAAAAGAACAAAACGGGAGGCATCACAATCCCTGACTTCAAAACATACTACAAAGCTACAGTAATCAAAACAGCATGGTACTGGTACAAAAACAGGTGCACAGATCAATGGAACAGAATTGAAAGCCCAGAAATAAAACCACACATCTATGGACAGCTTATCTTTGACAAAGGAGCTGAGGGCATACAATGGAGAAAAGAAAGTCTTTTAAACAAATGGTGCTAGGAAAACTGGAAAGCCACATGTAAAAGAAAGAAAATTGACCATTCTTTTTCACCATTCACCAAAATAAACTCAAAATGGATCAAAGACCTAAAGGTGAGACCTGAAACCATAAGGCTTCTGGAAGAAAACGTAGGCAGCACACTCTTTGACATCAGTATTAAAACGATCTTTTCGGACACCATGCCTTCTCAGAGAAGGGAAACAATAGAAAGAACAAACAAATGGGACATCATCAGATTAAAGAGCTTCTTCAAAGCAAATGAAAACAGGATTGAAACAAAAAAACAACCCACTAACTGGGAAAAAATATTTGCAAGTCATACATCTGACAAAGGCTTAATATCCATAATATATAAAGAACTCTCGCAACTCAACAACAAAACATCAAACAACCCAATCAAAAAATGGGCTGGAGACATGAACAGACATTTCTCCAAAGAAGATATACTGATGGCCAATAGGCACATGAAAAGATGCTCATCATCACTGATCATCAGGGAAATGCAAATCAAAACTACACTAAGATATCACCTTACACCCATTAGAATGACAAAAATATCTAAAACTAATAGCAACAAATGTTGGAGAGGTTGCGGAGAAAAAGGAAGCCTCATACACTGCTGGTGGGAATGCAAACTGGTGCAGCCACTATGGAAAACAGTATGGAGATTCCTCAAAAAATTAAAAATAGAACTACTATACGATCCAGCCATCCCACTACTGGGTATTTATCCAAAGAGCTTGAAGTCAGCAATCCCAAAAGTCCTATGCACCCCAATGTTTATTGCAGCACTGTTTACAATAGCCAAGATGTGGAAGCAACCTAAGTGTCCAGCAACAGACGAATGGATAAAGAAGATGTGGTACATATATACAATGGAATACTACTCAGCTGCAAAACAGAACAAAACCATTCCATTTGCAATAACATGGATGGACCTTGAGAGAATTATGTTAAGTGAAACAAGCCAGTGAGAGAAGGATAATCTGTGTATGACTCCACTCATATGAGGAATTTAAAATTATGGACTAAGAACAGTTTAGTGGATACCAGGGGAAAGGTGGGGTGGGGGGGGGGCACAAAGGGTGAAGTGGTGCATCTACAACATGACTGACAAACATTAATGTACAACTGAAATTTCACAAGATTGTAACCTATCAATAACTCAATAAAAAAAAAAAAAAAAAAGACAGAGGGGCTGGCCCCATGGCCAAGTGATTAAATTCATACACTCCGCTTTGGTGGTCCAGGGTTTTGCCAGTTTGGATCCTGGACATGGACATGCCACCACTTGTCAGGCCATGCTGAGGTGGCATCCCACATGCCACAGCTAGAAGGACCCACAACTAAAAATATACAACTGTGTACCAGGGGGCTTTGGGGAGAAAAAAAGGAAAAGAAAAATTTTAAATCTTTTAAAAAAAGAACAGAGTGGCTTAATGGATTAAAAACCAAGACCCAACAATATGCTGCCTCCAGGAAGTACATCTCAGCTCTAAAGGCAAACATAGGCTCAGAGTGAAGGGATGGAAGATGATACTCCAAGCAAATGGCAAGCAAAAGAAAGCAGGTGTTGCCATACTTATATCAGACAAAGCAGACTTCAAGATAAAAAAGACAATGAGAGATGAAGAGGGGCAGTATATAATCATAAAAAGGACATCCCGCCAAGAGGACATAACATTTATGAATATATATACACCTAACACAGGAGCACCAAAGTATATAAAGCAACTATTAACAGACCTAAAGGGATAAATTGGCAGAAATACAGTAATAGCAAGAGACCTCAACACCCCACTTACCTCAGTGGATAGATCATCCAGACAGAAAGTGAACAAGGAAACAATGGCCTTAAATGAAACACTAGACAAGATGGACTTAATAGATATATATATAGAACATTCCATCCAAAACACAGCAAAATATATATTCTTTTCAAGTGCACATGGAACATTCTCAAAGATAGACCGTATGTTGGGAAACCAGGCAAGCATCAATAAATTTAAGAAGATTGAAATCATATCAGGGCTGGCCCAGTGGCGCAGTGGTTAAGTGCACACGTTCCGCTTTGGCAGCCTGGGCTTCACCAGTTCGCATCCCGGGTGCGGACATGGCACTGCTTGGCAAGCCATGCTGTGGTAGGCGTCCCACATATAAAGTAGAGGAAGATGGGCACAGATGTTCGCTCAGGGCCGGTCTTCCTCAGCAAAAAAAAAAAAAAAAAAAAGGATTGGCAGCAGTTAGCTCAGGGCTAATCTTCCTCAAAAAAAAAAAAATCATATCAAGCATCTTTTCTGACCACAATGCTATGAAACTAGAAGTTGACTACAAGAAAAAAGCTGGGAAAGTGACAAATATGTGGAAACTATACAACATGCTACTGATCAGCTGTTGATCGATGAAGAAATCAAAGGAGAAATCAAAAAATACCTGGAAACAAATGAAAATGAAAACACAACATACCAACACTATGGGATGCAGCCAAAGTGGTACTAAGAGGGAAATTTATAGCAGTACAGGCCTATGTCAAGAAACAAGAAAAATCTCAAAGAAGTAATCTTAAACCACACCTAACAGAACTAGACAAAGAACAAACAAAACCCAAAGTCAGCAGGAGGAAGGAAATAATAAAAATTAGAGCAGAAATAAATGAAATAGAGACAAAAAACAATAGAAAGGATCAGTGAAACAAACAGCTGGTTCTTTGAGAAGATAAACAAAACTGACAAATCCTTAGCCAGACTCACTAGGAAAAAAGAGAGGTGGCTCAAATAAATAACATTAAAAATAAAAGAGGAGAAATTACAATGGATACCACAGAAATCCAAAGGATTATAAGAGAATACTATGAAAAACTATATGCCCACAAATTGGATAACCTAGAAGAAAAGAATAAATTCTTAAACTCATACAACCTCCCAAAACTAAATCAAGAAGAAATAGAGAATCTGAATAGACCAATCACAAGTAAAGAGATTGAAACAGTAATAGAAACCTCCCAAAAAACAAAAGTCCGGGATCAGAAGGCTTCGCTGGAGAATTCCACAAAATATTCAAATAAAATTTAATACCTATTGTTTTCAAATTATTCCAAAAAATTGAAGAAGACAGAGTGCTTCCTAATTCATTCTATGAGGCCAACATTACCCTGATACCAAAACCAGACAGGGACAACACAAAGAAGGACAGTTACAGGCCAATATCACTGATGAACATAGATGCAAAAATCCTCAACAAAATATCAGCAAACCGAATACAGCAATACATTAAAAGGATTATATACCATGATCAAGTGGGATTTATACCAGGGTCACAGGGATAGTTCAACATCTGAAAATCAATCCGTGTGATACACCATGTTAATAAAATGAGGACTAAACATCACATGATCATCTCAATAGATGCAGAGAAAGCATTTGACAAGATCCAACATCCATTCATGATAAAAACTCTCAATAAAATGGGTATAGAAGGGAAGTGATTCAACATAATAAAGGCCATATATGACAAACCGACAGCCAACATCATAGTTAGTGAAAAACTGAAAGCCGTCCCTCCGAGAACAGGAAAAGCCAAGGGTGCCCACTCTCACCACTCCTATTCAACATAGTACTGGAGGTTTTGGCCAGAGTAATTAGGCAAGAAAAAGAAATAAAAGGTATCCAAATTGGAAAGGAAGAAGTAAAACTCTCATTGTTTGCAGTCTACATGATTCCATATATAGAAAACCCTAAAGAATCCACCAGAAAACTATTAGAAATAATACAGCAAAGTTTCAGGGTACAAAATCAACTTAGAAAAATCAGTTGCATTTCTATACACTAGTAATGAACTAGCAGAAAGAGAAGTCAAGAATACAATCCCATTTACAAATGTTCTTCCTTTTTAAGTAACAGACCCCACTCCCATGGGAATCACACCAAAGGAAAAGTTGCCTTAATTGATGTTAGAACCAAGGAAAAGCAAGAAGATCCATGAAGGCCTGGAGTACCCTGGCTTTTGAAAGAAAGCAAGATGGTTTAATGGAAAGAGCACACGTCTGAGAGGCAGGAGACTTGTGTTCTTTGTCTTGTTCCAGCCTCACCACGAGCTCTAAGACAAGTCGCTTGACTGCTCTGAGCCTGTTTCTCCAAGCAGAAAATGGGGAAAATCCTGTTCTTTCTTGCTTCTCCTGAATGGGTGTGTGTGTGTGAGGGAAGTCACATGTGGCATCTTGAATTCTGCAGTAGTTTTGAAAAATCCCAAAGGGCAATTATGGACCTAATGATTTGGAAATGAAAGGGGTCCCATGAGTACCAGACTACTCTCCCTCATCTTTGGCTCTCTGACCACAGAACTTGTTGAGAATAACGGGTTGTGGGAGAAACAGGCTAATAGATATTTTTCCCCTGTGTGCCCTCCAGAACGCCCACCCCCACCTTTATCAATATAGTATTAAAAGCAAACCAAATTTTCATCCATCTGCCTCAGTGAGAGCTGTCAAAGAAACCAAGAGTCCTGGTAGCAGCTTAGGCTGTTCCCTTGCCCCCCAAAATCTGCCCCTGGGGTATTTATTTTTCATTAGATAATTGGTGAAAGCAATTTTTGATGTATGTAAATTTCCACCAAATAGAGTTTTTTCCTCCTCCCACAGGCCCCTAAGGAGATAATTCATTGCAACAAATTATCACTTTTAGTTGCTCTCAGTTCTTGATGAATACTCTACTACCAATTACTGCTTGCCTTCCCTCAAATAGACTAACCTGTATTTTATTTATTTATTTTTTTGAGGAAGATTAGCCCTGAGCTAACTACTGCCAATCCTCCTCTTTTTGCTGAGGAAGACTGGCCCTGAGCAACATCCGTGCCCATCTTCCTCTACTTTATACATGGGACGCCTACCACAGCATGGCTTTTTCCAAGCAGTGCCATGTCCACACCCAGGATCCGAACCCATGAACCCCGGGCCGCCGAGAAAGTGAACTTCGAACTTAACCGCTGCGCCACCTCGCCGGCGCCTAACCTATATTTTAAATTCAGGCTCCCCCACCCACACTTAAAAAAAAAAAAAACATTAGCAACATAATTGACAAGAAGGTGGGGTAAGGCCCTTAAGAGTCTAATTTGTTTATTACACCTTCAGCAGAAGACTCCTCGCTGAACTTGAGGTGGGCCGCTCTCCTCCATCTTCTACTTTCCTGTCCTCCTCCCTCCTGCCACACACCCAAAAAAGAACCCCTTGAATGACTGAATCCCTCTTCTTCCTCTTATTACTACCCCATCCTTAACTAAGTATGGGGCCTCTATGGGGCTGTTTCTTTGCCTCCTGAGGGCTGAGCTATAACCTGTCTCCTTTCCTACAGCATCAGCTCCACCTACAGGGAGAGAGGATCTACTTTCAAAACGACACAGCAAGGACCACTGGAATGAGACAGTGTTTCCATCCCAGAGGCTGGGGAAGCCTGCAGAAGTTGGGGGTTGAAGAAGACCCTGCGGTTTGTAAGTCAGGGTATTGTCTTTTTCACCAGGGCAAAGTATGAGCTTTTTCTTCTTTAGGTCAGGGTCAGAGCACACTTCAGCGATCTTTTAGGTTTCCTCCTGACTCCAGAATGTTAGAAAGAAACCTCCTCCCTTCCTAAATCTGGCTTCTAATAGCAGCTATTTTCTCTTTCAGCAGAATCTCTCTGAGATGGACACGGAAGACTGCAATGGCCGCTCCTATATGTCTGGTATGCCCTCTTGTGCATTCTGTAAGGGGCTGGGAGCAGACTGTCCTGTGGAGCAGAGTGGAGAACCTTCAGCCTAGCACAGGACCTCTGAGTGCCCCCGTCACAGAGCTGACACTCACGCCTGTGGTGCTTGGTAGTGCACATTCATTTTGGTCGTTTTACATTCCCTAAATAGTGATTCTCCTCCCGGACTTCTTGGGGGATGGAGAAAGGGAATAAGAGGGGAATACGAGTGGAGACTATCAGAGAGGAATGATTTGAAGCAAAGAGATAGAAGGAAGATATGGTTTCTTCTCTTGTGCTCTGAGGTCACCAGCCAAACATGACATTCTGTCCCAGCCAGGTAGAGAGTGGAGCAGGGTTTCAAACCTCAGAGGCCTGCAGGGGCCAGGTAGGTATGTAAATAAGTGAACTGGGTCAGGATGATGAGAAAGGGGACAGTGGGGACTGTCATGAACTGGAGAATACATGTCCTACTTCAAGAAGCAGCAGCTTTTCAGTGTCCACCAGTCACTGCCATGTGGGAATGTATATCCAGTGTGGCCAAAACTTCCAATATTTTAAGATAACTCAAAAATCCAGATTTCATATGAAATGTCTCCATTTTAAAATAACGACTCAATATTTTTTAAAATGTTCCATGGGGCAAGCCAGACTTATCTATGTGCTGAATTCAACTAGTGGACCAACAATTTACAGCCTTTGAAGTAGAGATATAGAGTCTAGAGCCTAATTCTCCTTTCCCCCAATCCTTTTCCACGATCATAACATATTGTAGCTTTTCATATCTGCCAAATACTCTTACTGAGACAGAAGAGATCATCACTTATAATATGAATGGCTTTTAGAGATATGAAAGTAATCAGGATCCTCTCCAAGTTTAACAAGGTGAAAAGAAAAGAGGAACTTTATCTGGCTCCCTCTGAGGTGTAGGAAAGGGCCTAAGAAAAGTTTTTCTTTAAGATGGAAGGAATCATTTTGGGGGGACATTAGAATGTCAGGGCAGGAAATTATTATAAGAGGTGAGGGAAGCCAGAACTGGGTTTTGACATGATGAGTATCCTCATCAGAAATCAAAGCACCACTGTAGAAATGACCTATAGCTTTTTTTTTTTAACCCTAAAGTGGGACCAATGGAGGAATTATGGGCATGCCTAAGGGAGATAGCAAGATGGGTCAGACACACATATGAGTCATTGTCAACACCTGGGGAAGATAAGGTACGACTTTGACTCCAACCCCTTTCTCATTTAAGGAGGGAAGGAGTTGGAATGGGTAGAGGCATTCGATACCTGCCACATGCTGGACAGAGTGACAGGGATCAAGGGGACTAATTCAATTGAAAGACTTTTTATTGGAACTAAAGTTGTGGCCCTTCTGAAGAACCAGCCAATCCTCCTACCTCCCATTCAGTTAAGCCTATTCAGAAAACCACTACTGAGCAACACATACACTCAGGACCCTGCTTTAGTGCTGGAGAACACTCAGATGGATAAAAACCAGCCCCTGCCCTAAGGTAGGCAAATGAGACACTAGGAAGGTGGCTGGGGAGATAGCCCACGGAGCGCTTTTCATTGCTGTCTCTGGAGAATGTTGGGTATCAGAGGAAAACTTCTAAGGGTGTTTGCTTCACTGTGCTATGAAACCAAGCTTTCTCTGCTTTCAGGAGGTTGGCATTTCCTAGATAAGAGGAGGCCTCTGTACAGGATGGTTTTTGAATGAAAGTGGAAGCCAGAAACTCCTCATCTGTGTTTTGAGAACTCTAGATGTCAGCAGCTGCCTTAGAGAGGGAAAAGGGAAAGCCAAAGGAGGGCTAACATTAGCTCTGACAAGCAGCCCTGCAGGGCAGAGCGTGGCTGAGACAGGCCACTTGAGGGGTGTCTGAGAGCTCGTCCCTGACCCATCTCTTCTGGGCTGATACGGAAGCAGTGGGAAAGGCTGCAGTGTACGCCCCTCCTAAAGCACACCAGCCCCTTCAAGGTCATCACAGCTCTTTGCCTCTACCCCAGGTGGCCTTCCCTCCCCTGGCTACTTGATGAAGGTGGCATCTCTCCTGTTCTTCAAAGAGATTTTCCCACCTCACGGAACCTGATTCCGAAAGTCCATCTTTTCTCCTTGTATCTCTTTGTAAAAGGTATAGATCATTTCCTCCTGGGGGAGAGAAGGAAGAGAAGAAGGAGTCCATTAATTTACCACACGGATTATCCCCCCACCCCCATTCCCTATCTTTCAAGGGAAACTGAGTTGCTCAAACTCAGCTCCTGCAATTAATTGACTGAGCAGTGCTTGTCCCAGGTTTTCTGGGACTATGAAATGTTTACGGGAACCTCAGAAGAAAGGGATCCAGGGGTAGGCAGCTCAAAGTTTCACGGCCCTCCCACCCCCAAATTCTTGGAATCAGAAAATCTAGTCTCCAAAGTAGGTCAGCACATCAGTGAGCAGCTCCTCTGGAAGGGAAGGGAGCGGAGGCCTTTCTTGATAGAAGGCGGATTCATCCAGGGCTGTCGGCTGCTGGGCCCCAGGGGCACAGGAGGGGAGGGGAAGTGGGGAGATTATACCAGTATTTCGCCTGGGATCTGAAAGGGCTCAGGGCCATGGAGCAACACTAGCCTGAGACCAGACCGTGCTGGGCCTTCTCCCTGCCGGGAAGGAGGGGGCTGTCAGTCCCCAGATCTAGAGAGCAACCGCCCTCCTGGAGGAGGAGGGAAAGGAGGGAATGAGAGTGCCTGAGTTTGGTGGGGGAGGGGCCTTCTGCTGATCTGAGAGCCTTGAAGCTGCCCGGTGTCCTGGGCCCCATGACCTCTGGGGCCTTGGCTTCCCCAGCTGGCAGAGGATTGGACCTTCCCTGGGGGCCCCCCTTTCTGCCTCCCACCCCTAGGGCCCATCCATCTCTCTCTCTCTCTCTTGCACACACTCTTGCCTCTCTCAGGCATTTGTTGTGCAGTTCTTCTTTGTCTGCTGGGCACGAGGGCAACGGCATCTGCCTCCCCTCCCTGTGCACACCCCCACCCCACCCCTTCACTGGCTTGGGAAGGGATGCTGTAGCCTAGCATCCCCCCCAACAGACACACATAGACATTCCCTCCAGCCCCCACCCCAAACACATTGAAGCGTGTGCTCTCTTGCTTGCTTGCTCTCTCACATACACACACACACTCACACTCTCTCTCTCTCACACACACACACACACACACACACACTCACTCACACACATACACCCTGGGCTGAGCTCTTCTTGCTGGCTGCAGCCTTGGGCCCCTGCTCACCGTGCCGCTGCCGCTGCCTGCGAAATGACGGCGGTTCCCCTCACTTCCAGGAATCCACGCTTCCTGGAAGGTGAGTGGCTGGGCTCACCCCTGCCTGCCACCGAGACGCAGACATGCACACACCACCCGCACTCCCTCGCCGTTTCCAAGGCGGCGGCCGCGTTCGCACCCCAGGGTCTCACCGGCAAGGGAAGGATAATGTAAGTTCAGGCAGAAGGTGGCTAGTGGAGGGGGGACGGGGGGTGCTGGGGCTAGGGAGCCAATTCAGTAACAACTCTGGAGCCTGAGGAGAGGGAGAGGATGGGGGCTGTGTGTGCGTGCGCGCGTGTGTGTGTGTGTGTGTGTGTGTGTGTGTGTGTGTATAGCGGGGGAGGGGGCGTTCCTCCTTACACTTGTGGAGGATGGGAAAGGGTGTTTGGTGTTGCTAAGCAAAGACTGCGACTTGGACAGTGGGAGCTTGTGGTGACATCTTGATTAGGCCTTGGGGACAGATGTAGAGCTGCCCGGGGTGAAATGCCGAGACAGGCCTGGGTGGGAATGGGTAATAGAGAGAATCGAGGTAAAGAGGAGCCTTGGCAGCAGATGCCTCAGCCTGGAGCAGAGATCTGAGGGGCCTCAGCCTCCTCCCCACAATAGAGCTGGGGATGGGCGTCTTTCTTTGCTCCTGTACCCACTATTCCCTGCTAGCAGGCTAGCATCCTGCCACCCTGGAGCCCATGGTCAAGAAAGGGGAAGCAGTGAGGATGAGGTTCCTTGCAGAGAAGTGTGGAGGTTCCCTGACCTCATGGCTATTCCCTGGAGGTAGCCACTCTGAAGGGATCGCAGACGGGTGGCAGGAGCGGAGGGCTGGTCTCCAATATGTGAAACATTGAGCCTGTGGGACGTTGCCCTGGTTCCTTTCTCTCCCTCCTGCTTTTTGCCCTTTACCCACCTCCTAGTTCCTCTGATGTGAACCTCATGATTTGGCTTTGCCCTCTGGGGGTTCAGCCAATCTATGATGACTTTGACCAAGAAAATTTCTCTGAGACCTGAGAGCAGCCATAATTCTTGGCTTTGACAGTCTGGGATTTCTTGGGAGTCCCAGGCATTTGAAATTCCCTCACTGGGGTTTCTGGTGCTGAGAGAGGAACTGCTGAACTTCCTAAATCTGGCTCCAGTCCCCTTCACCCTCGGGCTAGAACTCATAGTCCGTGGGGCCCCATAAAGACTTTCTGACCCCTGAAATGGATTCATTTTTATGTATTAGCCCCATAAAAGTAGACATGAGCCTGTTTTCCCTCTCACCTTTATCCTGGGGAGGGCAATGGCATCAAAGAGCCTCTTGAACTACTGGTGTGACTGTGGAGGCACCTGCTCTTCCTCCTGTTCCCGGGCTTCTATAGGGAGAGCCACAAAGGATGTTTTCCCCTTAATGTCCCTAAATCCCTTTAAGGATATTTTTCCCCATATATCAAGCTCCTGGCCCCAAGAGGCAGCCTCAGCCTAAATAGGTTGGGACTAGCAATGAATTTCCAGCAAGCTCACTCATCCTTTTAGGGTCAAGGACTCAGCATCAGGGCCTAGAGCCCTGTTCTTCCCCCATTACTAACATCAAGTGATTTAGGGCAAGTCAGCACTCACATTTGAAAAGGAAACAGAAGATACCCTTTCAGCCCTTCTAACCTTAGTAAACCCTACACTTAGTTGAAAGGACCTGTTTAAAAACTGGGTCTGAGTTTACAAGTCTCAACCCACAACTCTGAGATGCTCACTTCATGATACTGTGTGTGGTTCTGATTTGGGGCAACTTTTTTAGATAACTATGGCTCATCTAAAGAGCCCCAGCTGGGGAACTCAGTTTCAAGCTGTAAGGCTTTTTCTATAGAAAAATCAGGCTTTGATGGGATAGAATGGGGGAAATGGGACTTTTAGGCGAGGATATGAATGGGAAATGGTCCCAAAGTCCTGAGTGGTTGTTTTCTTCCCACTGACCAAAGCTGGAGAGGGATCCCTCAGGAGGGTGTGTTCCGGATTTCTTGCCTCAGGCCCAAGACTCCAACCATTTTATAATGGAATCTTTATTTTGTGAAAGTAAGTATGTACATAGCTGGGAAATTGGGTAAAGTACTAATAGGTGGACTTTAGGGATGAATTTTAGGGTTTGTCTCTCTCTGTCTCTTCCATATTTAGGCCTGTGTGCACACATCCATGCATGTTCATGTTAGCAGATAACGTAGAAGGCTGTGGGTATGTTTATCTTAGTAGGTGTGTTCTCTTTATGTGTGTCTACATATGTGATATGTGTCTGTGTCTGTGTGTGTGTTTATCTACATGTGTGTTCTTTCACCTATATTTCGCATAGAAGATTGTGGGGAGGAGGGATTTTTTTTTTTAAAGATGTGATTCATATCTTCAGGAGTGTTATCTGATTTTTAAAAACATGAAGCTCTCGAAAGCATTTTTGCAAAGCAATTTGTAACAAGTTAAAATGAATATATTGAGAATAAACTATTATTTTATTGTCAAGGGAACATCAGGTAGTAAATATGTGACTGGAATTGTATCAGATAGGAAGCTTTCTAGAGTAGTCAAATTTTTGCTGATTTTAGACAGTCTAACGGACCCAGCTCTCCCCTACTGAAGCAGTGACTCCCAATCGGCTGTGTTATTGGTGGTTAAGGACATGGGCAATTACCGTTTGTTATCAGATCCCAGTTCCACCACTACCAGCTGCGTGACCTTGGACAAGTAACATAGCCTCTTTTGTGTCTCGGTTTCCTCATCTGCAAAATTAAGATAATATTGGCACTTACTTCATAGGGTTGTTGTGAAGATTAAGTGAGACAATTCATTTAAGGTGCATAGAACAATGCCTGGCACATAGTAAGCACTCAATTAATGTTAGCTGCTATCCTTATGATTACTATTATTATCATTAGATTCAGGGACAATTCCAGCTGCCCTTCCTGCAGATCCCGAACCTGGTGTTGGGGGCTCCGGAGAGGAACAGTAGGGAAGAACGTCTGTCCTGAACCGCCTCCCTCCTGAGGCCCCCATTTTCCTCTCCACCCTGGCCCGCCCAGCCCCAGCCCTGCTTCCTGTGGACGTCAGGCAGTGATGCTCTTCCCCTCAGGCCTAGATAAAGGTAGGGTGGGCAAGGCGCAGCCACTGAGCTCACGGAAGTCAGCACCGGGCACCCAGGCTGGCGAGGGCACAGGTATGGTGCCAAGCACACAACACTGCCTTGTACGTGACTACAAGAGAAATGCTGTGAAACCTTACTGAATTTTAAAAATTTTAGGCAATGGACAGCAAATGGCTCCAGCTGCAGCTTCACCTGCCCTCTTGTTCTCTCCTCTAAGGTAGCGGGGACTCATCCTTGGAGAAGGAGTTCCTCGGGGCCCCAGTGGGGCCCTCGGTGAGCACCCCCAACAGCCAGCACTCTTCTCCCAGCCGCTCACTCAGTGGTAAGTGCAACCTCCTACCCTTCCCTGGCGCTAGGCACCCCCATTTGTGTTTGGCTCTTGATTTACCTCCCATTGGCAGCCATTTCCCCATCACTGCCTCCCTCTGATTTCCTGCTCGGAGTCTCTAAAAGCGCTAAGGAGCTCAGTGTCTAGGGATTTCCAGATTTCTGAAAGGAGAGTGAACAGTCACTGCCAGATCAGGGTGGAATTAAAAGAGGCATGGGTGGGATTAAGGTAAAGGCCCCAAAGGAGAAATTCTGGAGTTGGAGTAGCAAGCAGATAGAAATGGTCATAAGCTGGAGTTAGATACGAAATAGAGAGGGGAAAGATCTCCTCATCACCACCACCCCCCATTCTCCTGCCCAGACAAGGTCCCCATGACTGCCCCTCCTCAGCTGGCCCTAGATCTGTGACATTCTCTAAATGGTTGGAATAGCCAG
Organism: Equus quagga; assembly: GCF_021613505.1. NCBI lineage: Eukaryota > Metazoa > Chordata > Mammalia > Perissodactyla > Equidae > Equus > Equus quagga. The sequence goes on along the minus strand of NC_060267.1, from coordinate 12,140,197 downwards.
GAATGTAGGTCAGAGCTAGAGCCAGGGCTTTCTCCTCAATGGCTCCTCCCTCCTCCATCCCCGTCTCCAGATTTTTATGGAGGGGAGTAGAGGGGTTCATCTTTTGGGTGGGAGGATAAGATGAGCCATGTCTGTCTTCCAGTTTTCCTCTCTCTTTAGCCCTCTGTCTCTTCGGTCTTCCTAGGACCGTTTTCCCGCCACTGTTACTTGCTGGCTTCCTGCCCAGGGCCAAGCCAGACGTCTTTCTTAATGACAAGAGAGTGGAGAACAAGGCTCCCCTTAGCCTCTTCCTCTCTCTATGGACAGAAGACATCCTATGTACCCCAACTTTTTTTCTCTTGAAGCCTGTTTGCCTGGTCAGTGGGATGGGGGAAAAGGTTGTTTCAGGTCTCAGCAGGACCCTGATATCACCACACACAATGCCTAGAATGTTGGCCTCTTTTAAAGCCTGAATGTCTCAGGGCTTGGAGACAGCCTTTTGGACTTCAGGAGTGCCATTCTGGCCTGGGGGCAGCTTCCCCCCTTTGCCTGGCTCTATCCTAAACACCATCCCGCCCTCCAGCCAGCTCCATCAAGGTGGAGATGTACAGCGATGAGGAGTCGAGCAGACTGCTGGGGCCAGATGAGCGGCTCCTGGAAAAGGATGATAGTGTGATCGTGGAAGACTCATTGTCAGAGCCCCTGGGCTACTGTGACGGGAGTGGGCCAGAGCCTCACTCCCCTGGTGGTATCCGGCTGCCCAATGGCAAGCTCAAGTGTGATGTCTGCGGCATGGTCTGTATCGGACCCAACGTGCTCATGGTGCACAAACGCAGCCACACAGGTGAGTGAGCCAGGGGTCTGCGAGGAGTTCCCAGGGTGGTCTGGAGAGGCAGGGGCAGTGCTTGGAGGCCTTGCCTAGAGTAGGGTAGTCTCAGAGAGGGAAGGTCTCTCCCAGCACATTTTCTAGCTGAGGGAAAAAAAGGAGGGGGTTGTGGAATTTAGATTCCCCCAACACCTCTACTTCCCTGGCACCTTCCTCAGGTGTTGTTATAAAGAAAAGCTGATATTTTTCTCAGGAGGTGCGGGAAGGGAAGGTCTTTAGCCTAAGAAGGACCCAATAGTTCAACAGGGGTAGGACAGGATGTTTTTATCCCATCTCACGATAAAAAAAAAATACAAAAAAACAGAGGCCTCTTCCTTGGGCTTTGAGCTCCTGGGGCAGAGTGGGCCCCATGGGGCTTGGTTTTTGATAACAGTCTTTTGGCCCAGTGTTCCAGGACTGGTGCCCTTCTTCCTGCCACACACCTCTAATCTACACCTTCCCAGGGTAAGACTGTTCCCAAGGGATATTTATAAAGCGAGATTTGTGTGTGCAGCACAGCCCTGCCTCTCAGAAACGTGTTCTGAGCACCTTCCTTCAGGCAGTGTGGGGCAGAGGGTGGGGGGCTATGTTCAGCCTCAGTGTTCCTCACGCCCGGCCCTCTGGGATCTGCTCTTTCACTTGCAGGTGAAAGACCCTTCCACTGCAACCAGTGTGGTGCCTCCTTCACCCAGAAGGGGAACCTGCTGCGCCACATCAAGCTGCACTCTGGGGAGAAGCCCTTCAAATGTCCCTTCTGCAACTATGCCTGCCGCCGGCGTGACGCACTCACTGGCCACCTCCGCACACACTCGGGTCAGTGACCTGTCCAGTGGGAGAAGGGGAAGCGGGAGCCTAGTACACCCAGTAAATAAGGCTCAGCAATTTCTCTTGTTTGGGGGAGTGATGGTGTTCGTCACTGAGGAGGGCCAAGCACTCACAGAACGGATAGGGCCCTGCCTCTCCAACAGCCGCTCTGGGCAGCAGGGCCCCACAGGGAATCTGGGGGACTCTTTGATGGGGTATTGTATGCCTGCCACACTCTCTGACATGGAGCAAAAGGAGCATGGCGATGTTCTTGGCTCCTTAACAGTTACCCTCCCTGACTTTGTTTTTTAAAGTTCATGCTGATTCCAGAACCATCTGTGCCCCATCATCCCCCACTTCTGAGCGCCAGGGAAACCCCTCCTCCCACTCCATCTGCCCCAGGCCCCACACATGTCACCATCTTCACCTCCCCCAGAAATATCAGAGGTCTCTGCCAACCACTCTTCTGTCCTCTCCTTTACTTCCTCCTGGTTCCTGAAACCATCCATGGGCTTCCCAAATTGGAGGAAAGGAAGCCTAGGAAAAGAGTATCCCATTTCTGTTCCCAATTCCAAGAAGTTGTCACCTTTCCAGAGGCAAAAGCAAGTCCAGAGGGTTCCTTGAGGTCAGTGTTTGGCATAATGCCAGGGAACTGGACTAACCCGGTTTTCTAGCCCAGCCAAGGCTGTTTGAATCAACATCTGAATCAGCTGGACAGATAGCATTTTTAAAGCATTTTACGAAGTTTTAAGCTTTTGACTTGGACTTGGGAAGAGGCCAGGAGCTGAGCTGGCAGGAAGGAGGGAGCTCAAGATTGGGAACAGGCAGGAAGAAGGGCAGAGGGGAAAGAATTAGTAGGGTCTGTCCTTGGAAACTTTCCTTGCTATTTTTCTCTTTTCCTAAACTCCTGGGCCAGGATTTAAAGGCACAGAGCAGTCACCTCACCACCCTCCACTTTTTCTAGCCACCTGCCTCGTTCTAGGTTCTCTCACCTTGGACCTGGGACCTTTGTCTCTATCTATGTGGAGAAACAGGGAGAGTGATGATCGTTGATTCATGCTTTACATTCTACAAAGCATTTCACTTATGTCTCCTCATGCGATCCTCATAACACTTCCAAGGTAGATGTTATTAGTCCCATTTTGCTGACAGGGAAACTGAAGCTCTGAAGGAAAAAAAAAGGGGGGGTTTTCAGGTCACAGAGCTTTTCTGCAGCCTCTCTGGAACCCCATCAAGGGCCAGAGTCGCCCTTTTCCTCAGAAAAGGGCGGCTCCCCCTGCTGGTTTGCAACAAGGATGGCTTGGCCCCTTCGCAGCTAGGCCAGCTGGGTGGATTTGGGATGTTGTTGTTCTGTAGGAGATTACTGGGGACAGAAGCAGACACAGTTATACTGTCTGGTCCCAACTCTATGAGATGCTTTCTAATACAACCCACACTATAAGAAAAAAGGGGCTTCCTATCCAGATGTTAAACCATTTCCCCAAAAGTCTTGAGTGGATGGGGACCATGGCATTCTTATCATCCCCCAAATACTAGGGTTTCCAGAGCAAGAGCAAAATGGCAGTGGATTGACTGAGTCAGGCCCCAGTTTAAGCAAGTCGGGGGGAGGGGAGCGGTTAATAATTACCAGCCTCCTGGAGACACCGTCTCCTGCCTCCTGCTTGGTAGTAGCAAGATACATAAAATAAAATACACCATACCTTGTTTCTCTCACTTTTTTCTCTCCTCTCACAAACAGCATCTCTCAAAAGTTGTCTTTAAAGGAAGAGTCAATCTCACTTTTCCCAACATTTTTTCTTCAGTAGAAACAAAATCTTCATAACCTATTCTTTATTAAAAAAACAAAACCCAAAGTTGGTGTTCTCTTCCTTTTACTCTTCTCCTTTCTTTTCCTCTCTGTTCTTTTATTATTTTTCTCTTCTGAGAATTTCTCTCTCAGTGATGGTTTTTCTGGGGCTCTCTTGTTATCTCAGTGTAGAGAGTCGGAAAGAAAAATAAGCAGTAAAACCAGGCTAGGGATGGAGCTAAGAGTACAAGTAAAAGTCAGTGAAATCTGCCCCTCCCCACATTGGCAGATCTAAGGGCTGTCATTTCTGTCACCCCAGCCCACCAATTTCCCCCAAACCGAAGCAGATAGTTCGTAAGCAAAAAAATCCCCTTGTCTGATAAACAGCACTTACACCCGCCTGCCACATGGAAAGGTTAAACCACAGTCTGGGCCCCAGACTCTGAGATCCTGGGGTGGGGCCAGCCTGCCTGCCAGGGATGTGCCCCTGCAAAGTCCCTGGGTCCTCCCTTCCTTTGAGCAGCAATCTGGCCATCTTGAGGTCCCCCCGCCACAGACCAAAGCTATGTGCCCTGGGTCCCCCTCTTCCTCCCACAGCTGCGTATTGTCCCTCTTCCCCAAGGTTTGGTCGTCCATCCATGCTTGCAGCTGATGTTGGAGAAGGGAAAACAAGCAGAAGAATTCACCTGAGCAACATCCCTTCCTCCTCATGGCAGTGTACATTTGCTCCTAGATGATTTTGTGGAACCAGGACACGGGAGAAGTAACTCGTGTTATTTCTCTGCTCTCCCTTCCACAGTTTCCTCTCCCACGGTGGGCAAGCCCTACAAGTGTAACTACTGCGGCCGCAGCTACAAACAGCAGAGTACCCTGGAGGAGCACAAGGAGCGGTGCCACAACTACCTACAGAGTCTCAGCACTGAAGCCCAAGCTCTGGCTGGCCAACCAGGTGGGGCTGTGGGCAGGACTATGGGGGAGTTGAGGGCAGGGCCGGAGGGAGTGCAGGACAGGGTGATTCCAGCACCTGGAATCCCCCCCACAGCACCCCACAAAGGGATGAGGTCTATGGAAAAGGGACAGTTATCTCACAGATCTGCCAAGCACTCCAGGTAGTGCAGAGCCCTATAGTAGGTGCTACAGGGAAATCCAGAGGTAGGGGAGGATTTGGTCTATTTCCTCAGTCTAATGGGAGAGAGAACACAAGGAAACATGACATCAAGGGTCACATGTATGTAATTGTCTCTGAATTATCTGAAATGTTGCTGCGATGAGCTCTAGACGGGGGGAAGTAAGCAGAACCATTTCCCAGGCGCCAGGAGTGACCTTCCGTGGCTACTGACCTGCTGGTTTTCTCCAGGCGAAAGCCACTGGGCCAGTGCTACCCCCACTCAGCTGCTACTACCTGTCCCTACCTCCCTCCCACTAGGTGATGAGATACGTGACCTGGAGATGGTGCCAGACTCCATGCTGCACTCATCTTCTGAGCGGCCAACTTTCATTGATCGTCTGGCCAACAGCCTCACCAAACGCAAGCGTTCCACCCCTCAGAAGTTTGTAGGTAAGAGTACAGTTGAGGAAGAGACATCAGCTTCAAGCCACAGCTCATCTAAATCTGAGCTCCAGTAGCCATTAGACCCACTGGGTCTGGAGGTTTGATTGAAGGAAAGCAGGCTGGTGGTCTCTGTGCTCAGCATCTATCCCCAGAACAGGAGGGGAGTGAAGAGGGAGAACGTACCTCAAAAGGGTGGAGAGGGGTCGTGCTGAGGGCTCTTGTGGTGGTTATAAGAGAAGGGGGTCAGGGGGCGCAGGCTCTCCCAGTTTTTTGAGATTATCGAGGACTTGAGTCTATGGGGGCTGAGAGAAGGGCCCTTAGAGTCAGAGGGAGGAGGTGAGTATGGGGTCCCGCACCTGGCCCTGGTCATTAGCTCTCCAAGGACCTGGAGCTTCACAGAGAGTAATGAAGGAAGTATTAAAGATCAGTGGGCTGGGAGTGAGTCCTTCTCTAAGATTACAGCCTAGAGTTGGGGAGTGGCCCCAGAGAGGACCTGACCTCCCGGGAAGTAAATGAGGAGTGGCAAATAATGTTACAGCTATCCCCATGGGTAAGAAAACAAAGAAGTAATCCTGGAGGAGCTTAGGAATTCTCCCAGCCAGCCCTGCTGAGAGCCTCTTCCCCACAGGCGAGAAGCAGATGCGCTTCAGCCTCTCGGACCTCCCCTATGATGTGAACTCGGGCGGCTATGAGAAGGATGTGGAGTTGGTGGCACACCATGGCCTAGAGCCTGGCTTTGGAGGTTCTCTGGCCTTTGTGGGGGCAGAGCATCTACGTCCCCTCCGCCTTCCACCTACCAATTGCATCTCAGAACTCACGCCTGTCATCAGCTCTGTCTACACCCAGATGCAGCCCCTCCCTGGTCGACTAGAGCTTCCAGGGTCCCGAGAAGCAGGTGAGGGACCTGAGGACCTGGCTGATGGAGGTCCCCTCCTCTACCGGGCCCGAGGCCCCCTGACTGACCCTGGGGCATCCCCCAGCAATGGCTGCCAGGATTCCACAGATACAGAGAGCAACCACGAAGATCGGGTTGGGGGGGTAGTATCCCTCCCTCAGGGTCCCCCACCCCAGCCTCCTCCCACCATTGTGGTGGGCCGGCCCAGTCCTGCCTACGCCAAAGAGGACCCCAAGCCACAAGAGGGGTTACTGCGGGGCACCCCAGGCCCCTCCAAGGAAGTGCTTCGGGTGGTGGGCGAGAGCGGTGAGCCCGTGAAGGCCTTCAAGTGTGAGCACTGCCGCATCCTCTTCCTGGACCATGTCATGTTCACTATCCACATGGGCTGCCATGGCTTCAGAGACCCTTTCGAGTGCAACATCTGTGGCTACCACAGCCAGGACCGGTACGAGTTCTCTTCCCACATTGTCCGGGGGGAGCACAAGGTGGGCTAGCAACTGACCGCCCTCCCCCAGCCCTCCACCCCCTGCCTTTCCTATAGGAGTCTAGCCTGTCCCTACCACTGGCTACCTGACTTCACACTTGACCCTGCCCCTCCTCCCCTGTTCCCCTCCTCTTCCCTGACTGATTTAAGCATTGTGATGAAACAGGTCTTTTGCTTGTTTCTCTTTTTTCTCTTCTCCTCTCATCCTGGCATACTCACTGAGTTATTTATTAATATAATTAGTTGATTTTTCTTTTGCTTTTTTTTAACTTATATCAGTCACTTGCCGCTCCCCCACCCTCCTGCCCACAGTCCCCTTCCACTTAAGACCTAAGTTTTCTCTCTCTGATCCAGCTTTCTCCCACAGCCCCAGGGGTAGGAAGCTCCTCTTAGTGCTAAGAGACTTTGAGCTTCTTGCTTTAAGGCCTCACCTTTCGCATTATCTAATTCTTCAGTTTTGATGCCAATAGCTCCCTCTGGCCCTCCCTTAGCTCTGTGGCATTAAGTCTCTCTGGGACCCTTCAACCTGGTACTCCATACCTCTTGTGCCCTCTCACTTTAGGCAGCTTGCACTATTCTTGAATGAATTAAGAATTTCCTCATTCGGAAGTAGGAGGGGCTGAAGAAATTGTCCCCAGGTCCCGTGGGACTCAGGGTCCTCTTGACGTCCCCCTGGGAATATGAGCTCCCCAAAGCCCACATTCGGGATCACCCTCTAGGATGTGATATATCTCTTCCCTCCCCTCACAACCCCCAACACTGCTCTACTCTCTTCAACCCGCCAGTCTACTCAGTGGTGGTTCTTCTCTCCTTAGAGTGCCCCAGTTTTATATTCTCAGGGGCCAAGGCTAGGTCTGCAGTACTCTGTCTCAGACACATTGGGAGCCACAGGTGCCTAACTGGGAACCAGGGCATGGGAAGGGGGTGGGTCAGAATTCTTCTCTTTCTCCTCCACCTCTCAAACTTCTTCCCTCTAGTGACCTTCCTAGGCTCTCAGGGGCTCCTGCCGTCCCTGTCCTATGAGAAACTAGTGGGTTGCTGCCTGATGACGGGGGCATCTCAACCCCTCAGTCATGCTGCCTTCTTCTTCACTCCCAGCAGGATTCAGCCTCTCATTCCCGGGCTCCTAGGCCCTGTTCTTAGGATCAGTGGCAGGGAGAAAAGGGTGTCTCTTTTCTCTCTTCTAATTTTCAGTATAACCAAAAATTATCCCAGGATGAGCAAGGGCATGTGCCCCTCATGCCATTCCACTCTTGTCCCAGCAAGAATGGGATGGGTACAACTGAGCTGGGGGTCATCCTTACCTGCTCCCTTCTAGACTTAGCTCCCAGATATAGGGCAGGAGGGGGCACTCTCCTCCTGGCTACTGCAGAGACCCCTGGCTGTTTGGGTGACCTAGTTAGTGAGAAGGGGGCAGGAGGAGATACAGCTCCACTGCAAGTGGTGGTCTCTTTCTACAAGAGTTCCCGGCCGTAGGCCACAACCATCCCATTCTCTGCTTCCTTGAGATTCAAACCAAAGGCTGTTTTTCTATATTTAAAGAAAAAGAAAGTAAAAACCAAACACAACACCTCACAAGTTGTAACACTTGGTCCTTCTCTCTCTCTCCTTTTCTCTTCCCCTCCATCTTTCTTTCCACATGTCCTTTCCTTATTGGCTCTTTTGCCTCCTACTTTTCTCACTCCCTATCAGGGATAATTTAGGGGGATGGTAAAGGGTTGGCTAAGGAACAAACCCTGGGATTGGGCCCTTAAGGGTTCTAAGAAGAGTCTACCTTATCCTCATATGGGAAGGAGGACCCAGAAAATCTCTCTCTTCTTCCTCCTTTTTCTCCTCCATTACATGGTCTCCCCAAGAGAACCAGATTGTCAGGGAGGGGCGTTTTGGGTTGATTGTTTCTTCTTGACAATGTAGCAATAAACAGATGCTGCCAGGGGCAGAGTATGGGGGAGTTAGCTGGAAGGAGAGTGGTCTCTAGAGAAGGGGAGAGTCTTCTGAACAGCACCCCAGGGAAATGACTCCTTGTTTCAGGATGGCAGCAGAGCTGAGATAAATATCTGGGGTTCTCCTCAACTGTTCTGGTTATTGGGCCCCTTCCTGTTAGACCTGCCCCTACCACCTCTTCTATGTCTGCTGTGTATTTGGTGACACCTCATAAGGACTGGTCCCTTCTAGGGAATCAGAGCCTTAGGGTGCCCCCTCCCCTCCCCTAGTCTGTTTTGGCACCTGTAACCTCCTGAAACATGAAGGACTATGCTCTGAGGCTGTACTCTGAGCCCATGAGAGCAGAGACTGGAAGGGCAAGACCAGGTGCTAAGGAGGGGAGAGAAGAGCACTCTGTCTCTCTCCAGACCATCACTGCACTTTAACCAGGGTCTAAGGTACAAAATCCTGCCTTCCAGAGCCTTCCAGCTCTGGAATCTCAAAACATCCTCATGCTCTCTCCCAGCTCCTTTTGCATAAAAAAAAAAAAAAAAAAGTAAAGAAAAAGGAAAAAAAATACACTGAAACCCACATGGAGATAAGAGGTGTTTTCCTTTTATATTGATATTCAAAATCAACACCACACAAAAAAATTTCTAAATAGACATTTTTCCAGACTTTTGTCTTTTCGTGTCAGTGTGTAAGCTGCAGATGGGATTTTGTAATACTTCTGGCAGCTTCTTTCCTTGTGTACATAATATATATATATTATATATATTTTTAATCAGAAGTTACGAAGAACAAAAAGAAAAAACCCCACAGAAGCAAGTGCAATACCACCTCTCTTCTCTCTCTCCCAGGGTTTCATTTGTAGCCTATGCTTGGTGTCTCCTTGGACCCACCCCTTCACCTCTTCCTCTCCCGCTGTTTTCCCCCTCCTCCTTTTTTTTAAAGAGTTTTTCTCCTTTCTCAAGGGGAGTTAAACTAGCTTTTGAGACTTATTGCAAAGCATTTTGTATATGTAATATATTGTAAGTAAATATTTGTGTAACGGAGATATACTACTGTAAGTTTTGTACTGTACTGGCTGAAGGTCTGTTATAAATAAACATGAGTAATTTAACACCCCTGGTTGTTTTTGCAGACTTCCTTTGCCTTGCCTTTCTGCTGGGAGGGAGGGGGGCCTCCTTGCAGCATATTATACCAACTGCTAAACATTTTGAAGGTGAACAAGTCTAAGATTCAGAGAAAACCAAGCAAGAATGCTCAAGTTGTTGCTATAGAAGAACAGAAGACTTTTCAACCTGGAATGGGAAGTGGAGGAGATTTTCCTACCAAGAGTGCCTTCGAGATAGAAGAGAAAGTCCAAGTTGCCTATCCATCCAAAGCAGGGCTTCATCAAACTTTTCTAAGTACCTACTCCGTACAATGTGCAAAACACATTATATACCCAGGGAGATAACAAGTTACAATAACATGAATCATGATCATAATAGGGTCTACCACTTCTTGAGCATCTCATAAAGGCCAAGCATGTGCCAAGTATTTATTTAATTGTAGAAACAACCTACCAAGGAATGATCACCATTACTAGTGAAGAAATAAAAGCCCAAGGAGAGAATAAAATAACTTGTCCAAGACCGATCAGCTAATAAGTAACAGAAGCCAAATTTGAACCCAGGGATGTGTGACTCCAAAGTCTGTGCACATCCCTTTATGCCAAGGAATGCAGCCAGTGAAAGCCCCAAGCTACAAAAATCCAAGAAAAGCCAAGATAGGAACATTAAGTTGATTCTGTCTTCAACATTAACTATTTTTGTCCCCTTTACTCTAAACTTTACTCTGTTCTCTCCTATCGACCTCACTGCCATTGCATACGGGAATGTCTACCTTCTGTTTTCCATGAGATATTGAAGTGAAAATTGGAGACGCTTCCATCTAGAGCCTATCATTTTTCATGCCCCATTGAAATTAACAAAATTCAAGGTCAAAAGAGACCTGGGGTATAGTTTTTTGAAGCCAAAACAAAAATTAGAAAATAAATTTTAACTCCAATAAGATGAGTTAGAGGTTAAGAGAAACCATGGGTTGTTGGAGGGAAAGCGAATCTGGTATATTCTGACTCCAGAATGACTCACAAATGAACAATTGATCTTAGTCTGTACCATCTTAGGTCCAAATGCTGGGAGGTCCCCTTGACACCCTAGCTTCTTCAATTTTGGAGACAACTGGGTGGCTGGATGCGCAGGGATAGCCACTCCTGCTCAAAGCTAAAGACTTTCTGAAGGCTCTTCAGAGGTAAATGGAGCTTATACATATGAAAGTATGTTTCAGTCAGGGGCTAGACTCATCAATGAGTGGTGAAATCACTTTATGGGACTTGATCAACATTTGTTAAAATAAAATAGAAAACATACCAGTGCACCTCACGGCCTAAGGGTAAGTATTGTTTCAAGAAGTTTGTGTTTCAGTTTTGCATGTGTGTGTACATGTGTTTGTGTATGTATTGAGTACCAATGTAAAATATATCTCTACTATGGGTCTGAGTCAAAATTGTTTAGTCACTGATCCAGGCTACATCTCCATCCATTTGTTTGTTAGGTAAGAGGCAGCATAGTATAGTGGAGCCTCAACACCTCTTACTAGCTCTGTGTGACTTTGAGCAAGTTATTTAACTTATCTGCACCTCAGTTTTTCAATCTGTAATGAGAATAATCATGGTACCTACTTTACAGGCAACTCAACAGTACCTAGTGCCTTACAGATGTTAACCTTTGTTGAGTTAATGAGTTAATAGCAATAAAGCCCTTACTACAGTGCCTGGCACGGTGCTAACAGAATCCAGGGATAAAAAGGTGAATGAGAAACAGCCCTAGCACCAAGGCACTTGTCCATGGCCCCTCAGTGTGGGGTTTTCTCCATACTGGAAGGAGGAATTAACAAAACGTTTTGTCCCCCCCCCCCCCCCCCCCCCCCAGTCTGCCGCTTCTCAGTCCTGCACCAAATAGCAGGATTGTCCCAGAAACGAGCTGAGAGCGTCCCCCGGTGGCGGAGCGCCCCCTAAGTGCTTGGGGCCAGAGGCCTGGCAGCTTCGCACTACAACTCCCACCATGCATTTCTTTCCCTCCCGCCTCTAGCGACTCGCGGTCTTGCGGTAACTTCACCCCTACCGTCGCAAAAACCGTGTAATTATAACGCCCAGAATTACCTCCGGGGTCGAGCGTCGCGATGCTTGCTGGGAGACGTACAACTCTGATTTTCCTCCGCGAGCAGGCTAAATAGTCCCATGGTCACCTTGAGCCGCGGATAAATAAACTCGAGAAACGCCTTTCTACGCTAATGTCCAGCACGAACGCTGAACAATGAAGAAAATCCAAGTAAAGCAGGTTGCTATTCTTGGCGATGGAGTCTTCTATGGAGTCTTCCGGCGTGAGCGTAGGGATCTCGCGCTATATAAGAGAGCCGGGCCAGGCCTCGGATCCTCTCTCGGGTCCGCGTTCTCAAGATGGTGAGTCGTGTCGCGTGGTGAGCGCGGGGTCCGGGCTGAGGCTGAGGGGAGCAGATTCCGGGGTTGTGGGGATTTGAGAGCTGTGTCTGCGGCGGAGGAGGGGGCACAGCGTCTGTGTGTTCGGTCTCGGAGGGGGTCTGCGGAGGGACTGGAGACCTGAGTGGCGCCTTTCTCGGGGCTGCGGGCGCTGAGGTAGCCGGAAGGGGGCTGGGGCTGCTGAGTTGCGCCCCCTCCTTAAAAGCGTCTCCGTCTCGACACAGACCAAGAAAAGAAGGAACAACGGTCGTGCCAAAAAGGGCCGCGGCCACGTGCAGCCTATTCGCTGCACCAACTGCGCTCGATGCGTGCCCAAGGACAAGGCCATTAAGAAGTTCGTCATTCGAAACATAGTGGAGGCCGCAGCCGTCAGGGACATTTCGGAAGCGAGTGTCTTCGACGGTGAGTTCGCTCCTGGCGCGAGCCGTGCGAATATCCTAGGACCCAAAACCTCCCCCGCCCCGCCCGCGGGCTGTTCGTGCGCGAGGTTTGGGGTGTCCCGGGCGTTTTCCATGTTTTTTTAAGGCTGCCGTCGGTGGGAGGGAAGGGCATCTTTGCTGTTTTGTTGGTAGTTTTGGACCTTGTCTGAGCAGAGGGAGGGTTTTGGAGTAGTGCGAAGTCTCTGAGTCTTAGTGACTGCCTGGTAGGGGATGAGATTCCAGAAGCACTTAGCTTATTCTGTGTCAACGCTTGGGGGCCCCTGGCTGTAAACACGGTAAATGGAATGAGTCTTTTGAGTTGTGGAAGAACGTTTGAATACGCGTTGTGAAAACGTAAGGACCAAGCCTCTTGAGGAATGTGTCAAGAACGGAGGCAGTCTGGTTTGGTCGACAAGGACCATCCGTGGAGCAATATGACGTCGTCTTGATCGTTTCTCTTTCTTGAGACGAGTTAACTCTGTTAGGCGACAAGAAAGGACTCAGGAGCAGGCATTGGGGCTGTTGCAACTGCTGAAGGATCTGCATTTTTGGTTTATTACTTCTAGGGTGTGGATTTGGTCCCCATGATGACGGGATGGATTCGTAGGAGAATGTTACTCATTTGTGAAACTGCGTGTGTATTTAGGTATCAGAAAGTGAATAGTTGACTTGAGAGCAGGGTTTTGTCGATGTGCCTGACAGACATTTAAGTAGGTTTAATTTTGAATAACAGAAGGAGTAAGGAAGAACGGTGCAAGGTGGGTATATAATACCTAATATTATGTCTCTTATTTTTCTGCTTTTTAGCCTACGTGCTTCCCAAGCTGTATGTGAAATTACATTACTGTGTGAGTTGTGCCATTCACAGCAAGGTAGTCAGGAATCGCTCTCGTGAAGCCCGGAAGGACCGAACACCCCCACCCAGATTTAGACCTGCAGTAAGTATCTTAAAAAGGAAATGTAGAAGCCAGAGGGATGACCAACAAAAGGTATGTGAGGCTACAAAGAATATCACGTTAAGGTGTCTGCCTGTGGGTGAGATCAACTAAGTGGTGAGGCTGGTGGGACCCACATCTAAAACGTTTGCTTAGAGATACTTCTAAAGAAGAGTTGTTAGACTGTTTCAGTGGGAGTAGGGTGGTGTCCTTCCACATCTACCAGTTTTCCATGCGTTTATGGCCCAAATACATTATTAGTGATGGAAGGGGTAGTGGTAAAGTTCTTTAAGGGGGAGTCTTCCATCGATGGTTTTTAATTTACTCTCATTTCTTCATTTTTCAGGGTGCTGCTCCACGACCTCCGCCAAAGCCCATGTAATGAGCAAAGTCCTTAAGGACTGAAGGAGAAGCTCCCTCTGGAAAATAATAAAATGGAAATTACACTTTACATAGTATGTTGAGTGTATCTGTGGCCACATTGAGTGACGGTTGTGTGTGTCATAGGGATCGTAATTACTTTTGCGAAGTATTCAAGTGTGGAGTGCCACATAGTCTTTTCATGGGAGAGAAAGCTTATCCATCTAAGTTACACCTTAACTCGGGGTTTTTTTGTGTTTGCATCCTTTGGCTTTCCAATTTGCACAGATATGTAGAGTGAAAGGGCTTAAGTCGTCTGTGAGTATTAGGTTAATTCTCCCTGGCTAGTGGCTTAAGTAGGTGTCATAAAAATGGGAGAGAGGACCTAGTTGCGGGGTGGGGGTAAGGAAAATCTGGCTGTTGTGGAGTGAGGAGCACATGAGGAGGTGACTTAGACTGGGGTGTGCATACCCCTGGGGGACAGAAACCCTTCAATAGAAAGTGCATGGCTTGGGTAGCTTTTAAGGGGATCTGTATGTAGATTGTTAACCTTTCTTTGGTGCCTTTGTCTGTGGAGTAAAAATACCCAGGACGCCAGAAGCATTCCTAGAAGCTTGGAGTCTCACAAGAGGAAAGGGAATTTCCACACACAGTATGGAGGGGGGCAGTACGTTAGTTCATCTGTGTGACTGGTTCATTTGTCCTAGAATTCAGAAATTAGAAAGTTATCAGCTAGGGGTATATGCATTTATTTGAAAAATCCATTTGGGAATGGATTGGTAAGGACTGGCTTTGTTGGTTAGGTTATGTGATATATGTGGTTTTATTGTTTTTGTTTTTCTAAAACTAAACCAGTAGCTTGGAGGTTTTGGCTGAAGAATACATGGTGCTGGGAAGTACATTTTTGCAAGTGTCTGTATTCAAAGGAATATCATAGCAAGAAAGAGGTGGAATATTTCAGAGCATAGAGGTGGTCTTGTTAATTGGAGAACAGTTTAAGTGAAAAAAAAGCAAACCCAGATGGAAACCGCTAACCCTGTCTTGCACCATGGTCAGCATACCAGTGCATGCGTTAGAACAGCTGTGGCAAATCATGAATTTGTCAGAACTAGGCAAGTGTCTCCATCCTTTAGGGAGGCCTACAAGACACCCGTGCTCCTTCATTCTACACTATAATGACCCCTTTACATCAGGGATAAACTCTGGATAGAAGGAAATCAGAGGTCCAAGGTAAAAATGAATGCTAAACCTGCTGGTCCCAAATTCCAGCTTGCTAAATAAAATCAGATTTAAGTAGTAAATCAGGCTTGTGTAACGGCTCCAAGATCTCCCTTGAAAGGTTTATTGTCACGGCCTGTCCTTTTCTCAGGGTGGGATTTTGTTTTGTTTTTGTTTGAGGAAGACTGGCCCTGAGCTAACATCCGTGCCCATCTTCCTCTACTTTATATGTGGGACGCCTACCACAGCATGGCCTGCCAAGCAGTGCTGTGTCTGCACCCGGGATCCAGACCTGCGAACCCCGGGCCGCAGAAGCAGAATGTGTGCACTTAACCGCTGCGCCACCAGGTCGGCCCTGCAAATAGGCTTTTTGAGGGAGACTGAGCCAGTAGATGAAAGAACTAGGGCTAGAATCTAGATTGATTCGTTTATTTATTCATTCTTTCCCCTCCCCAAAGCCCCAGTACGTAGTTATATATTCTAGTTGTATGTCCTGTAGTTCTCTGTGAGGCGCTGCCATAGCAGAGCTTGCCTTAACCACAGGCCATTAGGACTGGCTCTCAATAAGGGTTAATTGCCCACGTGCTCGGCATTTTGTTTCTGAGTCCAAGTCTATTGAACAGAGCCATCTGGTTAAGAACCTAAGAGGGCTGGGGCTGGCCCCATGGCCAAGTGGTTAAGTTTGCACGCTCCAGTTCGGTGGCCCAGGGTTTCACGGGTTCAAATCCTGGGCGCAGACATAGCACCACTCATCAAGCCATGCTGAGGTGGCATCCCACGTGCCACAAGTAGAAGGACACACGACTAAAAATTCACAACTGTATACCAGGGGGCTTTGGGGGGAGAAAAGAAAAAAAAAAACGTAAGAGGGCTGAATCCTGGATGTGAATCTTACCTCTGATACTTTCAGCTGTGTGACCTTGGGTAAGTTACCTAACCTGTCTTCAATTTTCTAATCTTTAGGATGTCATTTCTATTTCGTAGCATTTTGGTGAGGTTTCAGTGATACAAAACAGTCATTCAAGAAATATTTATTGGGCCGGCCCAGTGGCACTGCAGTTAAGGGCGCATATGCTGCTTCAGCGGACCAGGATTGCACAGTTCAGATGCCGGGCGCGGACCTATGCCTTGCTTACCAAGCCATGCTGTGGCAGGCA
Organism: Equus quagga; assembly: GCF_021613505.1. Classification (NCBI taxonomy): domain Eukaryota; kingdom Metazoa; phylum Chordata; class Mammalia; order Perissodactyla; family Equidae; genus Equus; species Equus quagga. The sequence goes on along the minus strand of NC_060267.1, from coordinate 12,124,276 downwards.
TCCCACATATAAAGTAGAGGAAGATGGGCATGGATGTTAGCTCAGGGCTAATCTTCCTCAATAAGGAAAAATAATCTTGAGGGGTCAGCCCTGTGGCCAAGTGGTTAGGTTCACACAGTCTGCTTTGGCTGCCCAAAGTTTCACCCGTTCGGATCCTGGGCGCAAACGTGGCACTGCTCATCAGGCCATGCTGAGGCAACGTCCCACATAGCACAACCAGAAGGGCCTACAACTAGAATATATAACTATATACTGGGGGGCTTTGGGGAAAAGAATTTAAAAAAAGCTTGGCAACACATATTAGCTCAGGTGCCAATCTTTAAAAAATAAAAAATTACTGGGGCTGGCCCCGTGGCCGGGTGGTTAAGTTCGCGCACTCCGCTGCAGGCGGCCCAGTGTTTCGTTGGTTTGAATCCTGGGCGCGGACATGGCACTGCTCATCAGACCATGCTGAGGCAGCGTCCCACATGCCACAACTAGAAGAACCCACAACGAAGAATACACAACTATGTACCGGGGGGCTTTGGGGAGAAAAAGGAAAAAATAAAATATTTTTAAAAAAAAATTACTGAGTACCTACTGTGTGCCAGACGTTTCTAAATGCTGAAGATAGGAGTGACCAAGACCCTGGTCTCACAGGGCTTTGCGTTTTAGTGAGGGGGTGATCTGATGTGAGGAAGATCTGCAGTTTTACATGAGACATGTCTATAAGGTCCATAGATAATTAGAAAACTAAAGAGAGCGAAAAAGCAGCCCATTTAGATAAATGGGGAAAGAGCTTTCCAACAAAGGGAATAGCAAGTACAGATGCCCTAAGGCAAGAGTATGCCTGGCATATCACGGAACAAGCAAGGCGGTCAGTGACTGAATTCAGGTGAGCCAGGAGGAAAGTGGTTCAGGTCTGCAGTCCTTTGTATGAAATCCTTCAGACCTTGAAATTGATTTTTCATTTTAGAACAGTAATACAGAGCATTTATTCTTTAATATGTAACATTCTCAGAGGGATCTAGAACAGCACCCAGGATCAAACACAATATTTCTGCAGCAAAATAGAAGAATAATCACATTAAGTGGAAGCAATAAAGACTATAAATTATCTAACGCAAGTTTCACGTCAGGCTTTGCTGCCACAGGAGTTCCAAAAATCTTGATTTTTAGAGTTGTTTTGATTTTTCAGTTGCGGATAAGGGATCGTGTCCCTGTGGCACACAAAAGTTAGAGAAGACAGGTCCAGATGACACGGGGCCTTGTAGGCCCTCGCAAGGACTGGACTGCACTCAAGGTGTGATGGTAAACAATGAGATACCACTTCATGCTGTCTGGGATGCCTGTAAAAAGATCATAGCAAGTGCTAGTGATGATGTGGCGAAGTTGGAACCCCATAGACTGCTGGTGGGCATGTAGAATGGTGCAGCCACTTTGGAAAACAATCTCGCAGTTCCTCAAAAAGTGAAAGCGTTACCATGTGACCCAGCCGTCCCCTCCTAGGTATATACCCAAGAGAACCAAAAACATACATCTACACAAAAACTTGTAAACGAATGTTCATAACAGCATTACTCATAATAGCCTTCAAGTAGAAACAACCCAAATGTCCATCAACACGTGAATGGATAAATGAAATGTGGTATATCCATGCAATGGGTTATTATTTGGCCATTAAAAGGAATGGAATACTGCTACATGATCGAACGTTGATGAACCTTGAAAACATGCTAAATGAAAGAAGCCAGTCATAAAAGACCACATAGTGTATGATTTCATTTATATGAAATGTCCAGACTAGGCAAATCTAGAGAGAGAATAGATTAGTGGTTGCTGAGGGATAGATGGCTTGGGGGAAAGGGGAGTGACTGTTAGATGGTATGGGGTTTCTTTTAGGGGTAATGAAAATATTCTAAAATTAATTGTGATAGTTGCACAGCTCTGTGAACATACTAAAACCCACTAAACTATATACTTTAAGTGGGTGAATTGTATGGTATGTGGACTATAGCCCAACAAAGCTGTTAGGAAAATACAATAAAGTGTGATGGTAATTCCCTGGAGAGTTCTGAGCAGAGCAGTGACATGATCTGACTTAGACCTACAGTAGTCAGTTCATGATAAGAGTGAGTGATTATTTTTCTTATTCTTTTCATTATACCACAGCTACCTCTGAAATGCTCAATGAATATTTCCCCAAACTTCAGGCTTTGTGTACCTCTTTAGGTATTTCTGCCAATATCTATGTTGTCCTTTTCTTTAAGTTGACTCACTTTTTACATTTATTAAAAAAGAAATATCAGTATTCTAAATGGAAAACTGACTCTTACCATAAATAGAACGTAATGTTTTTAAAAACAACTACATAGCTTTTATTTATTTTTTTAATTTTCTTATTTTTCCTTTTTCTCCCAAAGCCACCCAGTACATAGTTGTGTATTCTTAGTTGTGGGTCCTTCTAGTTGTGGCATGTGGGACGCCACCTCAGTGTAGCTTGATGAGTGGTGCCATGTCCGCACCCAGGATCCAAACCAGCGAAATCCTGGGCCGTGGAAGCAGAGCACACAAACTGAACCACTCGGCCACGGGGCCAGCCCCTACATAGCTTTTAAATTTAAAAAAAAGGTTTGTCACTATTTTCTGTCACCCAAATGATCTTTATCACCCACAAATGTCCCTGGGAAATGTCTGCTCATGAGGTCAGGGATAGTGTCTCGATGGTCAATTATATTGTCTGACCTATAGCAAGTGCTTAACATTTGTGCATGAATAAATATGCTCAGCCTATGGAAAGGTCAGGAATGAGTGAAATAATTTCCTTTGTGTGAATAAGAATTACCTCTGCTGTTTGAATAAAATGCAGAGTCCTAAGCCCACCTCCAAAAAGCATGGTTCAGAGTGCTTGGGGTAGGGTTTGGGAACTTGCATTTTAATAACATTGCAAGGGATTCTGATGCAATTGGTCTGAAGACCATACTTTGAAAAATATTAAGGAATTGTGCTAGAGAAAAAAGAGGGGGCCGGCCCCGTGGCCAAGTGGTTAAGTTCGTGTGCTCCGCTTCCGTGGCCCAGGGTTTTGCTGGTTCGGATCCTGGTCACGGACATGGCACCGCTCATCAGGCCATGCTGAGGCAGCGTCCACATACCACAACTAGAAGGACCCACAACTAAAATATACAACTATGTACTGAGGGGGATTTGGGGAGAAAAAGCAGAAAAAAAGATTGGCAACAGTTGTTAGCTCATGTGCCAATCTTTAAAAAAAAAATGAAAAATAAAAAAATATGCATGATTGATTTGCTCCAGTTTGGGAATATCAGCATGGAAATTATGGTGCTATTTCAGTCATGACTAATTGGTGGATGGAGGAGTCCAAGATCAGTTGGGAGAAAAGGGAAACCAAAAAAAGAAGTGATTGGATGGGACCAGTCTGGTGGCTCAGCAGTTAAGTTCGCACGCTCTGCTTCTGCGGCCTGGGCTGTGCCTGTTGGGATCCTGGACCCGGACCTACACACCACTTGTCAAGTCATGCTGTGGCAGGCGCCCCACATATAAAGTAGAGGAAGTTGGGCACAGATGTTAGCTCAGGGCTAATCTTCCTCAAAAAAAAAAAAAAAAAGTGGCAAAAATAAGGGTGACTGAGGGACTGAGGGTATTGAACAAGAGGGCAGGATCAGAAGGTGTAGGGGAGGTGGCTGGCGGTTGTGTTTTTTTTTCTCCTCCAATTAGTTATAATGCAAAAGGTACAAAATTCAAAAGGTGCAAAAGCATACATAGTGAAAATAATTCTCCCCAGCTCCCTGGAGGCACTTATGACTAGTTTCCTGTATAAATATATATGCAAGCAAATACATAAATATTAAACACAAATGGTAGCACACTCTATACACTGTTCTCTTTGTTTTTCTTTTTTTGCAAAATAGTTTTTAAAACAATGAAATTTTAAGGCATACAGTAAATGCCTGTGTATCCACCTCCCAGCTTAAGAAAGAAAGGGTTACCTGTGGAGTTGAATCTCTCTGTGAACTGATTGCACCCCACCCTCTCCCCCAGGTGGTAACCACTGTCGTGAAGTCAGCACTCATCATTCACATGAATTTCTTTATACTGATATTGTATATGTACAGTAGTCTCCCCTTATCTGTGATTTCACTTTCTGTGGTTTCAGTTACCCACAGTCAACCATGATCCAAAAATATTAAATGGAAAATTCCAGGAATAAACAATTCACAAGTTTTAAATTGCACGTCGTTCTAAGCAGCATGATGAAATCTCACGTCGTCCGCTCCGTCTCACCCTGGATGTGAACCATCCCTTTGTCCAGCATGTCCATGCTGTATACACTACCCACCTGTTAGTCACTCAGCTGTCTCAGTTGTCAGATTGACTGGCAGTATCACAGTGCTTGTGTCCAAGTAACCCTTAGTTTAATTAATAATGGCCCCAAAGTGCAAGAGTAGTGATGCTGGCAATTCAGATATGCCCAAGAGAAGCCGTAAAGTACTTCCATTACGTGAAAAGGTGAAAGCTCTGGACTTAATAAGGAAAGAAAAAAGTCATATGCTGAGGTTGCTAAGATCTATGGTAACTTTTATTACAATATATTGTTATAATTGTTCTATTTTATTGTTAATCTCTCACTATGCCTAATTTATAAATTAAACTTTATCATTGGCGTGTATTTATAGGAAAACACATAGTATATACAGGGTTGGGTACTATCCACTGTTTCAGGCATCCACTGGGGGTCCTGGAACATCTCCCCTGCGGATAAGGGGGGACTACTGTATTTATCTCTTCACATTTTACATCCAAGTGGACAGGTCAAGTAGGCAATTGGATATAAAAGTATGGACTTCAAGGAAAAGAAGCCTAGGCTGGAGATAAAATTTTGGGGATCATCCTCTTATAATTGGTTTTTAATTCATGAGACTGGATGAGATTACCTAGGAAGGGAGTATACAGATAGAAAAAACAACAAAAGAGGCCTAGATCCTGACTCCTGTAGACTTCAAAGTTTAGTAGTCAGGGAGATGAGGAAAACCACAAAGGAGACTCAGAAGGAAAGGCCAGTGAGGTAGGAAGAAAACTGGGACATCGTGAGTGTCCTAGAGGTCAAGTGAAGAAAATGTTGCAAGGAGGAGCAAGGGGCTGGTTTGGGTTTTTTTTTTTCTTCCTCCAATTAGTTATAATGCAACTGTGCCAACTGCTGCTAATAGGTCAAATAAGATAAGAATTGAAAAATGACTATTGGCTTCAGAAACATGGTGTCGTTAGTGATCTTGACGAGAAGTTTCTGTGGAGTGGTGAGGCAAAAGCATGATCAGAGTGGGTTCAAAAGAGAATGGGACAGAATGTCTCTAACATGTATTATCATTAAATACGATTCCAATTGTAAAGAGAAAGAGAACGGGAGGAGAGAACATTGAAGACATCTTTACACTGAAAACAGGAGGAAATGGGGCAGTGGCTGGAAGAAGTGAGGTCAAGAGATTTTATAAAATGTAGAAATATCAGCATGTTTGCTTGAAAACAGGAAAAGTGAGAAAAATAGATGATGTAGGAGACAGAAAGAGCTATGCCCTTGAAGAGACAAGAAGGTGTGGAATCCAGGGTACAAGTGGAGAGGTTTGCATGGACAGTTTATCCGCAGTAAGAGAGAGAAGATGGAATATATAGTCCAAAAGCAGGTAGGTTGTTTGCGGCTTCTAGTTCTCAGTGGAGTAGGAGGCAAGGTCATCGGCTGAGAATGAGGATATGTGGAGGGGGAGTTGGAGCTCTGAAGAGAGAGAGAAAGAATGGAAGAGGCATCGAGGCGAGTGGCAAGGGAGCGGGTCTGAGGGACCGGGATTGCCCAGGAGCTCTCGAGGGCAGGGGGCAGGAATTTAAAGTGAGACCGGTTGGCATGATGAAGTATTTTTTCCCAACTACTCAGTTGTGTGGTAGAGACCCAAAGTGGATGGAGAATGGGATTTAACCGGAGCTGAGGGTTAGCCGAACGAGGACGCTGAAGTGGGAGGGGGCAGAGGAATTGAGTGTATATTCCAGGGAGTGATTATGACTGACTGGGGATGTTAAGGTGGACCAGGAGGAAAGATAGGACATGGGGACAGTGAGGTCCAAAGGAAAGGGGGTATGATCAATGGAGTCAAGTCCTGGTTGGGGGTAGGGCAGTCAAGCTGGTGAAAATATGAAGTCAGAGAGCAGCAAGTTTAAAAGTGAAAATATGGAGGCGTTTCAGTTACTGGTCAAGGGTTCTTTGGGAGAGCCAGGTTTCCTTTAGAGCAGATGGTGAAAGAAATGTTGAGTTGGGGGATTTTACTGATGATAAACTGAGTTCCACAAGGCCGTGACGGGGTTTCAGTAGATGAGGATGCGTGCAAAATGGGGTCAGAAAGGGCCGCATGGGGATTAGAACCTGGGACATGGACCAAGGGTGACCTGGAGTCCTGGCTTCTTGTGGTGACTGCACTGCACATGTTCAGGGAGGGATAAGGGCCACGGTTTGTGAGTCCCGGCCAACATGAGGTCTCACACGCTGTGTGCACTGGGGCCTGAGTCCCAACTCACCTGCTTACAGGTCCAGGGACCCAGACTTCACAGCTCCTCCTCAGGGCTGTTTCCCTGGCCTTGTCTCTCTGCTGTCTTGTCTCAGGTCAGTGTTGCACTATCATCGCTGAAATATGGGGGTATCTGGGAAGACAGCAAGGGGAGGGGGGCCCAGAAACACTGGGATGGAGTCAGGGAGCACAAGGAGAGGCAGAGAGAAATTGGGGGTGGGGAGGAGGAATACAGAGTCTCCCTCTCTCTCCCCATCCCCCAAAGAGTTCTGGCCCGTTGAAGGAAATGGCCTTCTCAGCACAGCTTGAGTCCAAGGGAAAATATGGCCCTTACTAGTGAACCCAGTGTAAACACATACGCAGCCCATAGCTGGTCCCAGGGCACCGTGGGCTACCAATCCTGAACAATGCTGTCTGGAAAGAGCTAAGGTTTAGTCGATTTAGTGCACTTCACGCAGTGGGCAGAGGCAAAAAAGAAACAAACAAAAACCAAAAAAAAAAACCAAAGAGAAGTTCTGAGGACAGATCCTCTTCTCCAGTATAAAGCACTACACAGCCTCCCCTGATCCAGACCATCTGGATGAAACAGGTTAAAGACGCTGTCAGGGCAAGAAGCCAGACCTCATCAATTTTAGTACTCAGGGGTGACCACTGGGGGCAGTATAGTGCAACAGTTAGGAGCTCAGCTTTGGAGTCTGAGACCTCAGTTTCAATCCTCCTTGTGCTGTGCAATAGCCTTGTGTCTTGGGGCTAGTTACTTGTTGTCTCTGAACCTCCATAACTTCATTTAAAAACGGTAATTAGCGGGGCCGGCCTGGTGGCGCAGCGGTTGGTTCACATGTTCCGATTCGGAGGCCCAGGGTTCGCAGGCCCTGATCCCGGGTGCGGACATGGCACCGCTTGGCACGCCATGCTGTGGTAGGTGTCCCACGTATAAAGTAGAGGGAGATGGGCACAGATGTTAGCTCAGGGCCAGGCTTTCTCAGAAAAAAGAAGAGGATTGGCAGTAGTTAGCTCAGGGCTAATCTTCCTCAAAAAATAAAATAAAATAAAATAAAAAGTAAAAATGGTAATAGCTGGGGCTGGCCCATGGCCGAGTGGTTAAGTTCCCGCGCTTCGCTTCGGCAGCTCAGGGTTTCACCGGTTCGCATCCTGGGTGCGGACATGGCACCGCTCATCAGCCCATGCTGAGGCGGGGTTCCACATGCCACAACTAGAAGGACCCAGAACTAATAAAAAATATATATATGCAACTATATACTGGGGGAATTTGGGGAGAAAAAGCAGGAAAAAGAAAAAGATTGGCAACAGTTGTTAGCTCAGGTGCCAGTCTTTAAAAAAAAAAAATTAAAACCTGTCCAAAAAAAATAGTAATAGCTCTACTTCACAGGTCTGTTTGGGGAATTAAATTAAATAATATATGCAAGGGACTTTGCGTAGAACTTTCCAGGTAATGTTACATTACAAACAGCAGTAGTTATTATTCCTGGCCCAGTCTTCAGCTTTACATGTCTTACAAACTCAATTTTTTAAATAGCTTTATTGAGAGTAATTGCTAAACAATAAACTGTAGATATTTAAAGTATACAATTTGAAAAGTTTTGACATGTATATACCATAACAACATCACCATACTCAAGATAATGAACATATAGGTCACCCCAAAAGTTGCCTCTTGCTCTTTTGTAATCTCACCATCCTGTCAGTCCCAATCCTGTCCCCAGAGAACCACTAATTTGCTTTTTATCACAATAGATTAGTTTGCATTTTCTAGAACTTTACATAAATGAAATCCTACAGTATAGAGTTTTTTGTTTTGGCTTTTTTCACTCAGCATAATTATTTTGAGATTCATCATTGCTGCGTTTATCAATAGCTGGTTCCTTTTTATTGCTGAGTAGGATTTCATTGTATGGATGTACCACAGTTTGGTTATCCATTCACCTGTTGAAGGGCATTTCAGCGTGTTTCTATTCTTGGCTGTGATACATAGAGCTGCTATAAACATTTATGTACAACGTCTGTGTGGACATATGCTTTTGTTTCTCTTGGGTAGATACCTAGGAATAGAATCGCTGGCAGAGGGAGTCACACTGTAGATGTATACTTAACTTTTAAAGAAACTGCCAATTATTTTTCCAAAGTTATTGTACCATTTCACATTCCTGTCAGCAGTGTACGGGAGTTCCAATTTCTTCACAACCTTTCCAACACTTGGTTGTTTTTTTAATTGTAGCCTTTCTAGTAGGTATGTAGTGCTGTCTCATTATGGTTTTAATTTGTTTTTCCATAATAACTAATGATATTGGGCATTTTTTCATGTGCTTATTTGCCAAATGTATATCTGCTTTGGTGAAACGTCTGTTCGAATCTTTTGCCCATGTTTCTACAATTACTTTGCTTGTTTTTATTATTGAGTTTTGAGAGTCTTTTATTCTGAATGCAAGTCATTTATCAGATACATGATTTGCATATTTTTTATTCCAGTTTGTGATTTATCCTTTTATCCTCTTAACAGTGTCTTCTGAAAGCAGAAGTTGTTAATTTTGCTGAATCAAATTGATTTTCTTTTATGGGCCATTCTTTGGGTATTGAATCTATACCCCTTACTCAAAGTCATGAAGTTTTTCTCCTGGAAGTTTTATAGTTTTAGGTTTTATATTTAAGTCTGTGATTCATTTTAATTAACTTTTGTATCTGGTATGAGTATGGATTGAAATTCTTTTTTTTTTTTTGCATTTGGATATCCAGTTGTTCCAGCACCATTTGTTGAAAAGACTATCCTTTCTCTATTGAATTGCCTGTGCACTCTTGTCAAACATCAATTGACTATATATTTGTGGGACTATTTCTGACTCTATTCTGTTCCATTGATCTATTTGTCTACCTTTATGCTATTACCACATTATCTTGATCACTGTAGCTTTATAGTAAGACTTGAAGTCAAGTAGGGTAAGCTGGTAACTTTGTTCCTCTGTCACTTAACTTGACATCTTAACATTATTGACTCTTTCCATCTGTGAACACGGTATATTTCTCCATTTATTTAGGTCTTTAATTTCTCTCAGCAATATTTTGTAGAAAGACTCAATTTTGAAAGCTCACTTAAACTAGCCAAATTGCTGATGGCGTAGACTCAAGCCAAGACTGCGTGGGTTCAGGGCCGGCCCCTGGCCGAGTGGTTGGGTTCACGCTCTCCGTTTTGGCAGCCCAGGGTTTCGCTGGTTCAGCTCCTGGGCGCAGACATGGCACCACTCATCAAGCCAAGCTGAGACAGCATCCCACTTGCAACAACTAGAAGGACCACAACTAGAATATACAGCTATGTACTGGGGGGCTTCGGGGAGAAGAAGAGGAAGAAAAAAAAGATTGGCAACAGATGTTAGCTCAGGTGCCAATCTTTAAAGAAAGAAAAAAGACTAATTAGGTTCAAATCCTAAGTTTTACTGCCTGTATTGTATTGGGCAAGTTATTTAAGCTTCTGGTGACCCAGTGTTGTAACCTGGAAAATGTGAGTAATAATAGTAAATTTCTTATGGTGTTGTGAAGATTAAATGAGGTGATACGAAGAAGGCACTTAGTATAGCAGCTGGTACACAGTAAGTGCACAATAAATGTTATCTATTATTACTGTCTACCAGGTACTTTACAGTCGTTATCTCATTTACATCTCAATTCCTAAGACATCTCTGCTTTTAGATCCAATCTTTGATGACACATTCCTAGCATTTCAAACATTCCCCTCAACTTTGAGCTTCTCTTTACACTAAACACAGTTTACAGGCTTAACTTCCACCCAAGCTAAAGACCCACAGCTCTTTCACTCTCTGATTTTCCATCACCAGATCAGGACTTTTATTTTCCTATTTTCCACTTATCCTCATAAGATCTTATAAAATTGCAAAATGCAATGAAACTATGGTTTTCCATTTTTTAAGTGGCACAATCCTTTCTTCAGGTGAGCATCTCTCAGAAGCTCAATATGTAATTGGTTAAATTTCTGCTTTTGCTGAAACGGGATGTATATGTGTCTATCTTCCCTTCATCCCTCCCTATCCCAAAAAGCTCCTGAAACACCTCCAGGGTTCCCAGGTGCACAGTTTGAAAAATACTACAAAAACACCAAACTTGGGGCCGGCCCGATGGCACAGTGGTTAAGTTTGCACACTCTGCTTTGGCGGCCTGGGGTTCCCCAGTTCGGATCCCGGGTGTGGACCCACACACTGCTTATGAAGCCATGCTGTGGCAGGCATCCTACATATAAAGTAGAGGAAGATGGGTGTCAGTGTTAGCTCAGGGCTGATCTTCCTCAGCAAAAAACAAAAGAGGAAGATTGGCAGCAGATGTTAGCTCAGGGCTAATCTTCCTCAATAAATTAATAAATTAATTAATTAATTAAAAATAAAACAGTAAAAAAAAATTTTAATGCATTTGCTATGTTTGTACATGGAACATTTCTAGAAAGATCCCCAAGAAACTGGTGGCAGTGGTTGCCTCCAGGGAAAAGAACCAGGTGACAAGGGGCTGGTCCAGTGGTGTAGAAGTGGTGGTTAAGTTTGCCCACTCCACTCCGGTGGCCTGGTGTTCATGGGTTCAGATCCTGGATGTGGACCCACACACCACTCATCAAGCCGTGCTGTGGCGGCATCCCACATAAAATGGAGGAAGAAAGGCACCAATGTTAGCTCAGGGCCAGGGCCAATCTTCCTCACAAAAAAAACCCAAAAACAACCCCAAAACTGGTGACTGGAGGACAGGTGGAAGGAGATTTCTTTTTCAGTGCTGTGACGTCACCTCCCATCTGCATTACAGCAGTGACCCTCACAATTCGTTCACCACATAGCAACAAGATTGATTATTTTAAAGAATAAACCCAATCCTGGGGCTCTCCCACTTAAATGCTTCCAATGGCCTCCTTCTGTGATCAAAATAAAATCCCAGCCCCTCACTGTGGATTCAAGCCTCTGAATGACCTGGCTCCTCCTTTTCCCTCTGATCTCCTGCTCCAGCCACGTGGGCTCCTTTCTGTTCCTCAGACACTGCAAGCTCATCTCTCCCTCAGCGCCTGTGCCCTTGCTGCTAGCTCTGCCAGGAATGCTCTCCTCTCAGATCAACACACGCTGGCTCCTCCTCGTCATTCAAGGCTTGGTGCCAGTGTCACCTCAGAGAATCCACTTCTGACCATCCTGTCCACGGTAGTCCCTCCCCACACACAGAGTGATCACTTCCCCAGGGCCTTGTCTTGTTTTCGTCCTGCCAGTTACTACTGAAGATGTTTCTGGAGTTGTCTGTTGATAGTCTACCCTCCCTAGAATATAAGCTCCTTGAGGGCAGAGGCCTCCCTCACTTTAGTGCTTTTCCTTGGTGTTCAGGACAGCGCATGTCACTGAATGAATGAATGAATGGATGGATGGATGAGGTCACATAGGAAGGTCTCACGTGGCAGGCTGTTGTATTAGCTCCTATGGCTGCTGTAACAAATACCACAAACTCAGTGGCTTAAAATAACATGAATTTATCATCTCACTGTTCTGGACATCAGGAGTCTGAAATGGGTCTGACGGGGCTAAAATCTAGATTTCAGCAGAGCTGAGTTCCTTCTGGAGACTCTGGGAATCTGTTTCCTTCCCTTTTCCAGTTTCTAGAGGCTGTCAGCATTCCTTAGCTTGTGGCCTCTTCCTCCATCTTCCAAGTCAGCAGCATAGGATCTTAAATTTCCCTGTCTGACAGTCATGCCTCCCTCTTATAAGGACCCTTGTGATTTCATTGGACCAACCCAGATAATGCATCTCCAGATGCTTAACTTAATCACATCTGCAAAGCCCCTTTTGCCATGTAAAGTAACGTAGTTCCAGGTTTCATGGATTAGGATTTGGACATCTTTGGGGGTTATTAATCTGCCTACAACAGTCATAAACCTCTATCCTGGAATGTACCCTGGTCATCCTAATTCAAGCACTAAATCCATTCTGAAACTTTCTCAGACCCTGTTCCCTGCAGAAACAGCCAGCCAGTCCTTCTGTGCCCGCATGGTACGGCACTCTGTAACAGCACTTACTGCGTTTCATAGAAATTAATGAGTCTGTTTATCTGCCTGCTCCTCCATTAGGCTGTGAGTCTTTTAGGGCAGGGTCCAATGTTTATTCGTCTTTGCCTCTTCAACACCTAAAATGCTGATTGACTGATTGATTCACTCATCAAAAAACATTTGTTGAAGGCCTACTATGCTCAAGGTACTGAGGATGTGGTGCTAAACATAGATATGTTCTCTGCCCTCAAAGAGCTTACAATCTACCTGGAAAGAGGGACAATTAAACCATCAGCAGCCATAAAAAGAGACCAATGACAGGATCGGTGCAATGGGAGAGCAGAGCAGGAACGTTCACTCTTATCTGGAGGTGTCAGAGAGGGCTCCTGAGAGTAATGTTGTCTTGGTTCATGTCCAAGGAAGAGAAGGAATTAGCTTCAAGTGCAATGTGAGGGGGCAGCCAGCAACCCCCATGACCACCACTGAGGCAGCACCACTGCCACCATTGGCCCCCCAACACCACAGGGTCCCCTTCAGTGGGCACGTGCCCCCAAAGCAGCCATACTCAAGTGATATATTAGAAATGAGTGTTCCCAAGGAAACTTTGGAGATCATAGATATGTTTATTATTTTGATTGCGATGATGGTTCCATATAGGTATGTGAAAGCTTATCAACTCATACTCTTGCGGCTTATTGTATGTCAGTTTCACCTCAATAAAGCTTTTAAAAAATAGTAATGAACTAGGGGCCGGCTCCATGGCCGAGTGGTTAAGTTCACTCGCTCCGCTGTGGCGGCCCAGGGTTCGGATCGTGGGTGCGGACATGGCACCGCTCGTCAGGCCACGTTGAGGCCGCGTCCCACATCCCACAACTAGAAGGACATGCAACTAAGATATACAACTGTGTACAGGGGGGGGTTAGGGAGATAAAGCAGAAAAAAAATAGTAATGAACTGAATCAAACTAAGTCAAATGTTTATTTAAAAATAAATCATTATGCAGTAAAGTTTATCCCAGAAATGCAAGAATAATTCAATAACAGAAAGCCTAAAAATATGATTAATAGATTCAATTAATATTTGAATTATTGAATATTTGAGTTAACATTAATTGAGTCAATGAAAAAAATCATAGGATTATCCAAAGAGAGACAAAAACACTTTGGATAAAGTTCAATGCTATTTATAATAAATCTAAAAATTAATTTTCATTATTGCAGATAGAAGCGAAGTTCCTTTCCTTGGTAAAGGTTTTATCCCCAAAACCTATAGTTAACATTAGACTTAATAGGGTGACATTGAATATGTTCCCTTTAAGACAAAAACCAAAATACAATGGCCACTATCATCACTACTATTTAGTATATAGTCTCTTTTTGCAAATAGATTGTAAGCTTTTTGAGGGTAGAAACCTCAAAAATCTTTGTTTTACACTGCGTCTTGAACATAGTTGGCTGTCAATAAATATTTTTTGAATGAATGTACTAGAGATTCTGACCAATGTTCTAAGAATAGAAAAAAAAAACGGAGTGTAATAATGAGTAGTAAGAGCTAAAACTGCATTGTTTGTAGGCAATATGCTTTGAAAACCAATGGAATTAAAACACAATTAGAATGAAGGAATGCCGCTGGCATGAACAAGGCAGTCCAGAGGTCTGACTGCAGGGGGAGGGGCTCTGGGAGCTCCCCTCTGCTTGGGACACCGGGATGTCATTCTGGCTGAAGGCTTTTCTCTTCTTAAACTGACCGCTTTCAACATGTGCAGTTCATTGTATATCAATTATGCCTCAATAAAGCTGTTTAGGAAGAAATGTCTCCCTCCACTAAGAGACCATCTGGACCAAATCCATCATCTCTTCATTCATTCATTCATTCTCCCCAGATACTTAGTCCACTATTACTGTGTGCCTCCCTGACCTGCCACAGCCCCAGCCTGTTCCCTTCCCTCTAACTCCGTCCACTCTGTTCTCCTGAACTCCCTTCTGTGAGGAGCACTCTCGGAAGACTCCTTTACCTCTTGACCTGGCTGTACCCAGAGCACACCTTTTTGCTGGCTGCCCTCTCCACTAAAGGCTGTTGTTTCTCTCATACTCTACATCACTCAGGGTAGGGGGTGGGAATGGTGTCCCATTTGCTCCTTGATGGCTTATAGACCATTCACTACCCACTTCTGCTTGCAACTCCCCTGCTTCTTACACACTCACTTGGTCAGGCTCTATCATCCCCTCCCTCCATGATGCTTTGTTCATCTCTCAGGTCACTGACTGATTCACTGAAAACTTCAGCTCCTGGTTCACTGTCTTCCTCTCCAGACCATCCTCTTTCATTGGTCTTGGTGACCTCTACATCCATTTGGATCTCCCATCCAATACTTTGACCTCTCAGTTTCTTGACCGCCTTGTTCTGCATGATCTTTCCTCCACTCCACCAGTCATAATGTAGATCTTGGCATCACCAAAAAACTGTATCATCCTAGAAACCTCAAACCCAACTCTGCAATAACCACCTCGCCTTCCAGTTCACTCACTCAGCCGTGCCCACTTCAATAGTCTGTCTCCTTCACATTCACCTCCAATCAATGGGTCCTACCATTTCCCCAGCATCCAAGAGTCTCTACCTATTTCTCCAAGAATCTTGGTTTCTTTAATGAGAAATGGTAATTAGAGAGCGCCATGCACTGAGAATGCTTCTTCCTATTGTGTTAGTCACTGTTTCTAGGTCTTTTGAGTGGACAAAGCTATGCATATATAGTGTTCATACTGATATTTCTAACTCAAATTTGGAACTATAAAACTACGGAAAATCTGTATTTTATTTCCTCCATCAAAAACCATGGTTCTCAAGGGCACAGAAATGAGAGAATAAGAATATTTCAGGGGCCGGCCCTGTGGCCGAGTGGTTAAGTTCACACGCTCTGCTTCAGTGGCCCAGGGTTTCGCCGGTTCAAATCCTGGGTGTGGATATGGCAGCACTCATCAAGCCATGGTGAGGCAGCATCCCACATGCCACAACTAAGAATGCACAACTATGTACCGGGGAGCTTTGGGGAGAAAAAGGAAAAATAAAATCTTTGGAAAAAAAAAGAATATTTCATAACTACTCACTTGTTTTATCTCACATTACACATTAAACAGTCTCAGAATAATATTACTAGTCATACTAATTACCTCCACCAATTATGATTACTGAAAACAGATGAAATATTTTTTTGGCAAATGCTGTTCCCATTTTTCTCCCATTTTTTATGGTTATAATATCTACATTGTCAGACCATATGGCCATTACATACTATACTCTCTCTTTTAACCTTCATTTAGTCTCAGTTCTGTGGGTAACTAATATACAACGCTCACATGCAGCCCTTATGTTGATGTCTCCCTAGACAGTTTGGCTGTCTGAAGTGCATTCCCTAGTGGATTTCTTTTCTTTTTTTTAGGTATGCTTTTTGGTGAAGAAAATTGGCCCTGAGCTAACATCCATTGCCAATCTTCCTTTGTTTTTCTCCCCAAAGCTCCGGTGTACATAGTTGTGTACCCTACTTCTAGGTCATTCGAGTTCTTCTATGTGGGATGCTGCCACAGCATGGCTTGAGGAGCAGTGTGTAAGTCTGAGGCCAGGATCCGAACCAGTGAACCCCAGCCCGCCAAAGCAGAGTGCACAAACTTAACCACTCAGCCTGGGCGGGCCCCTCTATTGGATTGCGTAGGACGGGTTTATGGGAACAATATTCCCTGAGTTCCTACATATTGATAACAATTTGTCTGTGTCCATTATATTTGAAGGTTAGTTTGCTTTGGTTCATATGTTCTTTTTTTTAATATTTAAAATATGTCAACTTCATCTTGCATAAATCATTGCTGTCAAAAGCCTCACAAATTTCTAATTTGTCCCTTATGAGTCACATGCTCTTTTTGTCTGGTCAAAGGATTTTTTTTCTCTTTAAAGTCTAATAATTTTACTAGAATATGTCATGGTGTTGGTCATTCCAGGTCAATATTTTTAGGTACCTTCTATATTCTTTTAATATGTAGTTTTGAATTTTTTTTTTTTTTTGAGGAAGATCAGCCCTGAGCTAACATCTGCTGCCAATCCTCCTCTTTTTGCTGAGGAAGACTGGTCCTGAGCTAACATCCGTGCCCATCTTTCTTTACTTTATATGTGGGACACCTACCACAGCATGGCTTGCTGAGAGGTGCCATGTCCGTACCTGGGATCCGAACCGTCAAACCCTGGGCTGCTGAAGCTGAACGTGCGAACTTAACTGCTGCTGAATGTTTTTTAATTTCAGGAAAGTTTTCTTGAGTAGTTTTTGGGTGTTTTTTTCTGTTCCTTTGCTTTGGTTTTCTTTTTCAGAGATTTCTATTAACCTGTTAGTGGAATCCCTGAAGACACTCAAAGTTACCTGAGAAAATAAAATGTAACCCAAGACTTTATAGCTTCCTGGTCCGTCTTTAATATTTGTCACTTTCGGGGCTGACCCCGTGGCCGAGTGGCTAAGTTCACGTGCTCCACTTGGGCGGCCCAGGGTTTTGCCAGTTCGGATCCTGGGCATGGACATGGCACCGCTAGTCAGGCCACGTTGAGGCTGCGTCCCACAAGCCACAACTAGAAGGACCCACAATTTTAAAAAATATATACAATTATGTACTGGGGGGATTTGGGGAAAAAAAGCAGGAAAAAAACAAGATTGGCAACAGTTGTTAGCTCAGGTGCCAATCTTTTTTTTTAAAAAAAATGTCACTTTCTCTTGAATCCTCTTACTTCATTTCCTTTTACTTTTAAGATTTTCATTCTTTATCTATAATTTCTTTTAAGGTATTATTTATTTATTTGCTCTTATGCTCCTTATAATGTAGTCTTCATTTCTAAAATGTTTTTTCTTTTGCTTCTAACTTTTTCTTGAGTTTATCACTTCAAACATTTTTGAGTGTTTTAAAATTTTGATTTGTGTTATTCTTTCATTTCTTATATCACTTTCTTAATGTCTTTTAGCTCATTTCAATATAAAATGTCCTAATTTTCATCTATTTTGTGAGCATATCTCTCTGCCACGCTTTCTTTGTCTGTAGGGATGTTTGTGTGTTCCTTATTCTCTTTTTTCTTACAGCAACTTTGTACAGGATTTGATACTTTCTGTTGCTCATTTTTATCTGAATTTAATTTTTCTGAAGAATTCTTTCGGATAGCTTTTCTATTTGATAGAGCTCCCTCTTCTGTTGCTTTTGGGTAGTGTTCAAAAATACGGCGGCTTGCTCTCTGAGATTTCCTGGCTCCATACTCCTACCCTACGTTTATCTGGACCTCCTCTTCCTTTGTGACTATTGTCCCTGCTCAGTTTCTTTCTTTCTTTCTTTCTTTCTTTTTTGGAGGAAGATTAGCCCTGAGCTAACATCTGCTGCCAATTCTCCTTTTTTGCTGAGGAAGACTGGCCCTGAGCTAACATCAGTGCCCATCTTCCTCTACTTTATATGTGAGATGCCTACCACAGCATGGCTTGCCAAACGGTGCCATGTCCACACCCAGGATCCGAACTGGTGAACCCCAGGTCGCCGAAGCGGAACGTGTGCACTTAACTGCTGTGCCACCAGGCGGTCCCCTATTTAGAATTTTCTATTCTTTGGTCAGTTTAGGTAAATTTTATTTTCCTAAGAACGTGTCTATCTCAACTAAATTTTCTTTTTTTTCTTTTTTTTTTTTTAAAGATTTTATTTTTTCCTTTTTCTCCCCAAAGCCCCCCGGTACATAGTTGTATATTCTTCATTGTGGGTCCCTCTAGTTGTGGCATGTGGGGTGCTGCCTCAGCATGGCTTGATGAGCAGTGCCATGTCCGCGCCCAGGATTCGAACCAACGAAACACTAGGCCGCCTGCAGCGGAGCGCACGGACCCAACCACTCAGCCACGGGGCCAGCCCCCGAAATTTTCTTTTTTTTTTAAAGATTGCCACCTGAGCTAACAACTGTTGCCAATCTTCTTTTTTTCCTTTTTCTGCTTTTTCTCCCCAAATCCCCCCAGTTGATAGTTGTATATTTTAGTTGTGAGTCCTTCTAGCTGTGGCATGTGGGATGCCACCTCAGCATGGCCTGACAAGCAGTGCCATGTCCACGTCCAGGATCAGAACCAGTGAAACCCTGGTTTTATTTTAATAACGTTATTCATAATATCCTCTTGTTATCTGTAGAAGCTATAGGAAGTCTCCTTTTATAGTCCTTTTTTTTTTTTTTTTTGCTGAGGAAGATTGGCTCTGAGCTAACAGCTGTTGCCAATCCTCCCCTTTTTGCTTGAGGAAGATTGTTGATGAGCTAACATCTTTGCCAATCTTCCTCTATTTTGTATTTGGGACGCCACTACAGCGTAGCCTGATGAATGGTGTATAGGTCCGTGCTGGAGACTTAAACACGTGAACCCTGGGCTGCTGAAGCAGAGCGCACAAAGTTAATCACTCCGCCACTGGGCTGGAACCACCTTTTTTATTGCTAATACTGGAAGAAGGTTAGATTTGTTGATCTTTAATATTGTATTAATTACATATTCAATTACATAATGAATATTGTATTCACTAATTTCAGCTCTTACCTTTATTACTTACTTTTTTTGGGTTTATTTATTTGTGAGGAAGATTAGCCCTGAGCTAACATCTCTGGCAATCTCCCTCTATTTTGTGTGTGGAATGCTGCCAGGGCATGGCTTGATGAGTGGTTTGTAGGTCCGTGCCCAGGATCTGAACCTGTGAACCCCGGGCCACGAAAGCAGAGAGTATAAACTTAACCACTACACCACTGGGCCAGCCCCTACTTTCTTTGGATTTAATTTGTGCTCTTTTTCTAACTTCTTGAAATCGATACTTATGACTAGTGGCTACTATATTGGACAACAAAGATCTAAAGGAGGCAAAGGGAGTAGGGTAGTAGTCCCCATCGTATCTTCATTTAATTCACCAATCTGGCCCCTGCAAAAACCAGACAGATCCTGGAGGATGACCGTGAACTACTGCAAACTCAACCAAATAGTAGCCTTAATTGGAGCTGCTTTACTGGGTGTGGCATCATTGCTAGAGCAAATTAACAGGGCCTCAAGTACATGGTATGCAACCATTGATCTGACAAATACGTTCTTTTCCATCTCTATCAAAAAGAAGAACAGAGGGGTTGGCCTGGGGGCGCAGCAGTTAAGTGTACACGTTTCACTTTGGCGGCCCGGGGTTCACCGGTTCAGATCCCGGGTGCAGACATGCAGCACTTGGCAAGCCACGCTGTGGTAGGCATCTCACATATAAAGTAGAGGGAGATGGGCATGGATGTTAGCTCAAGGCCTGTCTTCCTCAGCAAAAAGAGGAGGATTGGCAGCAGATGTTAGCTCAGGGCTAATCTTCCTCAAAAAAAAAAAAAAAAAAGAACAGAAAAGTTACATTCACTTGGAAAAAATAACAATATACATTTATGGTCTTACCCCAGGGATTTGTTAACTCTCCTGCCCTCTGTCATAAAATAATCTGAAGAGACCTGACCGGCTGGACATCTTTCAGAACTTCACTATATTGATCTGCTATAATGGTAACATCATGCAAATTGGGCTGGTTGAGCAGGAAGTGGCAAGTATGCCAGATGCTTTGGTAAGACACTTGCTCTCCAGAGGATGGGATATTAACCTTTTCTGAGTTCCCTTCAGAATGAGCTGAAGCATCAGGGCCACCCAGCAGTCCAGTTCTCCTCTGTCCAATGCTGCTTCCTTCCTTTCCGACAAGAGCGACCACCGTTAAACAGCCTGCACTCCAGTCTCCACTTTAGACTCGGCTTCCCTGGAAACTCAGTCTGTGATAAAGGGAACAACTTTACCAGGCAAAAATAAACTAAAAGTAAATTGAGATTTGAATATGTGATGAAATTCAAGGCGAAAAATTACAGGACAAAGGAGAGAGTGTTACATAACAATAAAATAAACAAGAGAGCCAGAAAATAGAACCATCATAAATGTGTTTGGCAATGTAGGCTTAAAATATATAAACAGCAATAGTTAACTTTGCTCAGACCCTTCCATGGGCCAGGCATGCTCGACAGTCTTCACATGCATTAACTCATACTCTTCATTACAATCCTGTGAGAAAGTACTCTTCTTTTCCCATTTTGCAGTTATAAAACAGCAGTCAACAAATTTAGGAAAGAAAAAAATAGGGGCTGGCCCGGTGGCACAGCAGTTAAGTTTGCACGTTCTTGGGTTTGCCAGTTCCGGGTTCGGACCCAGGTGCGGACACGGCACCGCTTGACAAGCCATGCTGTGGCAGGCGTCCCACTTATAAAGTAGAGGAAGATGGGCATGGATGTTAGCTCAGGGCCAGTCTTCCTCAGCAAAAAGAGGAGGACTGGCAGTAGTTAGCTCAGGACTAATCTTCCTCAAAAAAAAAAAAGGAAAGGAAAGAAAAAAATAAATCAACTAATCAACTATTGGAAGCGGAAATATCTGCATAGCTCTCTTAGAAATAGATGGATCAAGCAAACTATAAGTAGAGATATAGAAGATCCGAATAACAGCAAAAATGGGTCAAGAAAAATTAAAAACTTGAAAATGCCAACAAGCATTAAAGAAATTAAAATGTTAATCAAAGACTTTCCTACCGAAAGTCTCGACCCAGATGACTTGACAGATACGTGCTACTGACTTTCAAGAACAGCTTCTTACTACTTTATGCAAGTTTTTCAGAAACTAGAAAAAGTGTGCAGATGATTATTTTTTAATACATCGTGTGATTAGTATTTTACTTAGGATATTTGTATATATATACGTAAGTGAGATGGACCAATAATATTCATTTCACACGTTTTCATTATCCACTTTTAGAACCAAGATAACGACTACTGTTTGGGTAATATTGTTGTACTCAGAAATCTTTTTTAATGTTCTTATTAGTTCTAATTGCATATGTGTTTTTTTGTTTGCTTTTTGCATTAATCCCTTTTGCAGGGGTTTTATGTTATATGAAACTTACTTGACATATACCTTTTACCTCTTCTAAATATTTATTTGACAAGGTCCAGTTCAAAGGATTCTGTATGTAAAATACCTCCCTTGAAATTTTCTCCCCCCCAAAATAACTAAAAACAAATGCCCATTTTTACTATGTACTACTAGTATTTTTTTTGCATTAAAAATCTACTACTATTAACAGATGGTGCTGGATAACTGGATATACACATGCTAGGGTGGGGCAGGGGGAGATTACGAGGACGAGGAAGGAGGAATCACCAAGTGGCATGAGGAAGCTTTCCTGGGTGATGGATATGTTCATTATCTTGATTGTGGTTATGGTTAAATATATATGTCAAAACTCATCAAACTGTAGACTTTAAATATGTGCAGTTTGTTGTATATCAATTATATCTCAATTACACCTCATTAAAGGCGCTGCAAGCGTGGGGAAGAAAGTCTTTAAAAATGTCACGATCACAAACCATATGTAAAATGATTAATTAGATTATACCAAAATTAAGGCTTTCGGTTCAATAAATAATATCACTTACAGAGTTAACGATGAAAATTGGGAAGAGATCTTTGCAATGTCTAAAATCAATGGAGTAATATCTGAGATATACAATAAGCTGCTGCAAATCAATATAAAAATAGGGGAATCCCCATGGAAAAATTGGCAAAGGAAATGAATAGGCAATTCATAAAAGAGAAAAACCAACAGAAGAAATCTGAGAAGATGCTCAAACATTCATAATTAAACAAATGTAATGAGGTATCATTTTGAATTCACGGCAAATTGAAAAATTGGAAACCGGAATAATGTCAAGTATTGGCAAGGAAGTTGGGATATAGAAATCCCACCATCGATGGTGTGACAGTCCAGAGAGCGTGGAGCTCAATATGCACAAGAAATGATCCCAGAAGCAAAGGAGACATGTAGGAGGATTTTCAGTGCAGGACAGCTCATGCTGGCAGGAAGCTGGAGGCCGTCACTGGACGGAGAACAAATAAAGCACAGAGCTCCACCTAACAGAATATCTTGCAGCAGTTAGGGGCAGAGGAATAGACGACATGGAGTCAAAGAAAGTTAATTTGTTTTGTTTTCTTTCTTTAAGATGGCAGATATCACAGCACGTTTGTATGCTAACGGGGATGCTCTAGTAGAGAGGAAAATCGATAATAGAAGAGAAAGGGGATAATGCAGGAGAAGGGCATCAGGGAATGGACTGAGGTGTAGAACTGAGGGTGGGGTAGGGTAAGGGATGGGGGAGTGACAGTTGCCTTAAAGAGCAGCAAGGGCAATTCACTGTAACAGGATGGAAGTCAGAGCATAGAAGTGAGGATCGAGGTAAATTGGCCAAATTGGTGGCAGAAAGATAAGGGTGCTTTCTTTTGATTACTTTTATTTTCACAGTAAAATAAGAACCCAAATTATCAGCTAAGAGAAAGGAAAGATAAAGGGATGGCAGATAACTGCAGAGAGCTTTCGTAAATAAAGCCTATCTCCCTTCATTTATTCAATCAGGGCAGCACCCAACAGAGATGGCCCTTTACTCGTCAGCTTTATCCAGTGTTTATAGCCCTGATGCTCAGCTTGATGTATTGAAGAATGAATACCAGCAAGCACACCCTGGGATCCAGCTGGGGAGGGGTGGGGTGGGGTTGGTGATAACAGGAAGAAATACTGCTAGAATTCAGGGAATGCTTCTTAAAGGTCAAGAACAACGAGGTAAGGAAGAGCTCTACCCACCCTTTCTCATTAAATCCAAACAACAAACTTAAAAGTAAATACAATTGTTCCACAAACAAGGAAAGTAAGGACGGTTTCCTCCTTCAGAACCAGGGCCTTGAACACTACTATGAAGTGGATGAGTGATAAAATGAAAGGCCCCTGAAGCGGTATTAGCTCAGTCACCTGATGGGAGTTTGATTCTGAGCAGATGAAACTCCAGTCTCAGTGGGACACAAGAAATCCCACGTAAAAACCTGCGCCCCGGGCCGGCCTGGTGGAGCAGCGGTTAAGTGCGCACGTTCGCTTCTGGCGGCCCCGATCCCGGGTATGGACATGGCACCGCTTGGCAAGCCATGCTGTGGTAGGCATCCCACTATAAAGTAGAGGAGGATAGGCACGGATGTTAGCTCAGGGCCAGCCTTCCTCAGCAAAAACAGGAGGATTGGCGGCAGTTAGCTCAGGGCTAATCTTCCTCAAAAAAAAAAAAAAAAAAACCAACAAACCCTGCGCCCCTTCCGTAGATCACCTGATCACCTCATCCACCGTCATCAAGAGGATGACCTTGGAGAAGCTACCCACTTCCAGTTCTGTAAAATGAAGAGCGATGTCGCCTAGCTCACATAGGTTTTGTAAAGGAAACATTCTCTAAGTTTGAGGAAACGTTTGCAAATAAAGTGGTTTATGTACGTATATGCTAATGTTTCCCGGTTGCTATTACTATTATAACTATTATGCAAGTCGTCAAGGCAAGGCCAACGCCCCAAGGGCGAAGGTAGCCTCCAGCAGAGAACGGGCCCCCTAGGGTGCATATCAATGCGGAGCAAGTTTCAAGGATTTTAGCCCGTAGTCTTGGTTCAGAGTGAGAGGCGACATTTTTCTTCGTCCAGGCGTAACTAGTTGTTATTGAAGTTTTCAGGCTTTACACTCTTGGGGAAAATAATTACGCTCTCTGGGCGAGATCCAGAATGCCAATTTAAGAGATTAGAAATGCAACGCCGCGGGGGGCCTCACTGCTGCCCGCTGGGCACCAGGGGGCGCCCGTCGGACCCGTTCGGAGGCCCGCAGGGTTTAGGGCAGCAGCTCGCGGTGCGCCGACCGCCTCCCGCCAGCATCCAGGAGCTGGTGCTGAGGTGCCAGGGGTCGATGTCATTCGTGGACACAATCTCTAGTGCCCCCTCCTCCTCCTTTCCAGCGCGAGTCGGCGCTCGGAAGGCGCCTGGGAAGGTGTCAGCCCCTGCGGTGGGGATGGTGTGCCCATCCGGGTCCGCAGAAGAGCGGCGGGAACTCCAGCCGCCCCGACGGCGCGGTCAGGCTCCAGCGTGGAAGGGGAGGCAGCTGTTCTCCCAGGCGGCCGTGGGGGGCAGCAGAGGGGACGGCGACAGGTGCGGGAGCCCCTCCCGGGCTGGAAGTGAAAAGGCGGGCTTCGGGGTCTGTTCCCAGGCTGGAAACCACCCCCGCCCCTCAACCAAATCCCCGGGAGAGGCCGGGCCGGCGCCGGTCTGGAGGAGGAAGCGGCCGGAGACAGTGCAATTTCACGCGGCCTCTGGGGCTCGGGTTCCTCGGCAGGGTGGATGACTTATGGGGTTTCGATGGGTTTCCGGGGAAACTGAGGTGGCCTGAGCGTGAGGCAAAAACACCCTCCCCCTCAAAAACACACACAGAGAGAAACATCCACATTCGGAGAGAAAACTCCCCAAGTGACCCAACCGGCTAGGGGAGTTGAGTGATTTGGTTAATGGGCGAGGCCAACTTTCCGGGGGCTGGGCTTTGACGCGCTCTCCCCACCCCCATTACCTTACTCCTTTGGAGGCATTTGGGGCGTTTGGAATCCTGACCTCCCCCTAGTCCAGCTCCTGAAGACAAATTAGTGTGAGACCCATCCCGGCTCAGCAGGGCCAAGCCGCGGGGCAGTGGGGCGTGGGGCGCGCGGGGCGGGCCGTCGGAGGCTCCGGCAATCCCTATCCAGCCTCGCGCCGGAGGGGGCGCGGCCGTGACTCACCCCCTCCCCCTGCCTCCCTCCTCCGCGCTCGCAGACTTACACCCTCCCCTGCCATCCCGCCCCGGACTCTGGCTCCGGCTCCGGTTGCAGTTTGCAACCTCCTCTACCGCCTCTCCCAATTCGCTGGCGGCTCAGGTGGCTCTGCTTCGATGTCCTACAGGGGTCCCCCGGGCCGGAGTCGGCTGGGCTCCCCTCACCCTCCGCTGGCGTCATGAGGGCGAACCGGGCTCTGCAGGTGCTGGGCTTGCTTCTCAGCCTGGCCCGGGGCTCCGAGGTGGGCAACTCGCAGGCAGGTAAGCGGCGCGGGAGCACGGGCAGCTCGGACCGCGGGATCTCGAGCCGAAGGCGCGGAACCCTGGAGGGCAGGGGCTACCGCAGTGCTAGGTTCGGGGTGCTGACCCTGGGTCCGCTGGGACCATCTCGGCGGGGACTGTCAGACTCGGGTTCTTGGCGTGATCCGGGCGGGGACGGGATTCCTGGACCACCACCACCACCTCCCCAGCGCGTCGCCGACCCTCGAATTTGTCTCTCTGGACAGGGCTGATGCCGAAATAGCTCACACTTCCGAGGGGGCTCTGCAGGGAGGGGAGCTGGGACCTCCGTTCTGTTAACGTGAGGAGATGATTGGAGGTGGAGATCTTGGCGGAAGGGCGGGGGGGGGGCTCTCAGTTTGCTCCCCAATCCTCTGTTTCCCCGGGTTTCAGCACACTCCAGTTTCGTTGTTTTGCCGACAGGGCGGAGCTATGGAAGGGTTGGAGGGGGTTGTTGTTCTCTGATGCTGGAAAAACAAGAGAGGCACCTCCTCTTCCGTGAGTGGGCCTGCCCTGGGGAGGGTTGAAATTAACCACAGGGCCAAGTCCAGGTAACATCAGGGTGAGAGGCCACGCAGAGGCTGAGTGCCCTCTTTCCCTCAAAATAATATAGCTGGTTGGTCCTTGACGACTTGACGAGCCTCTCTTTGTCAAGACCCAGATCAGGTCAACGAATATTTATTGAGCATCTACTATGTACAAGGCCCTGGGCCAGGAACTGTGGGGTCAAGGACTTCCAGCCTGTATTTCTCTCTCTTTTCTTTCCCCAACGTGAGGGCCAACAGGTCATCTCTCCTACCTTCTGAGCCTCCTGTCCTGGGGAGTCTTTCCTAGATCCAGCTTCTCTCCCACCCCCATTCTGTTTATTGTCTGACTGTCTCTAGGAGTCTGGACTAGAGTCAGATTGCTCTTCTATTCCTCCTCCCACTCCCATGCCATCTAAGCCACACACATACACACACACACACACACACTTTGGGGCATCTCTGGGACAATGGACACCTGAGGGGTGCTGTTATTGCTGGCATTGGGGGAATCCTGTTGATCTCTTCCCTTCCCCCCAAGATCTCAGCTTGGGGTTTGGCCCAGCCAGGGCCCCTTCCCCAGGGTGGGAGTGGGAGAAACACCTGTGCTTCCCCCACAGTTGCTGGGCCTAAATTTAGACCCTGGGATCTTGAGATGTGAACACTCCCAGCTGGTGGAGGGCGGGGGTCTGGGGACTGGAGTGGGAGGGACCCAGTAGAGTGACTGTATCACTGTCCCATCCAGACCCCTGGGATCTTCAATCGGGAACCCAGGAGTCCCAGATCCTGGCCACCTTCCCTTAGGGAGCCAGGAGGCAGGCATGGTTGGGTCTCTTTACCCTTTATCTGGATCCTGCAGCCTCTGGGCATCCGGCCCTGTCTCAGTCCTTCTATAGCCCCTTTGTCCTGGCTGTGATGGGGGTGGGGGATGTTGGAGAGGAGGCCTCTGGTTGAGGAGGGGCCGGAGATTCTTGCTGTGACCCACCCCAGTGCTCTCTACCAAAGGAGGGCCTGTGACACTGCCCCTCCCTATGCCCCTGGTCCCTGGGTACAGCAGGGATTTTTATAACTTCCTCCCCCCTGCCCTCCTCCCCAAGCTGCGGGTTCCTCCTCAGAGGTGTTGTTCTTACTCTATTCCCGCCCAGGCCCTTTGCTCCCTGTTTGTGTAATACGGACTTTACCCTCTGGGGTGGCAGGGAACTGGGACCTCTAACGCTATAGCCTTCCAAGCAGCGACACAAAGTCTGCACATGCACGTATGGGCAGGTGGGATGGACGGGGCCACCTGCAATACCTCCTAACAAGGAAACCCAAGGACAGAACCTGTATCAATTTCTGGGCCAGCAGGGGAGCTGTGTACTTGTTCCTCCGTATGTGCGTACACACCACCTCCCTCTGCAGAAATCTTGGCTCCTCCCTTATCTAGGGAGAAGAGTTGGCGCCTTGACTTGGAAGAGGGGGTGTCCTGCCAGGAAGGGGGTTGGGGTGGGGCTATTCCAGAAATGACTAACCTTCCTAATCTCTCTTTTCAGCCCAAGGACCCTGGAGTTCCCAGGCTCCTCTGGGAGCTCCCGGCCTGTTTACCCTTCTGCTGGGTCTAGCCCACCCCCTTCCCTTTTTGGGGAGTGATAGCAAATGGGAGCCCTCAAAAGTCAAGTGGTCAGAGTAGGGGTGTATCTAGGAGGAGAGGTTGGGGCCTCACCAATCTCCCTCCTTCCCTTCCCACTCCTGCCTCCCACTAAGCTCCACTGCCTCAGGGAAGGGTGGCTGGAACAGGTGGTATCTCCCCCCACCCACACTCTTTCACTGAGCCAGCGGAAAGAGAAGGGTAGGAGTTCAGGGTCCAGGATTTCCCATAGCCCCTGTGTCCTCCATACTGACAAGGTAAAGTGAACCCCCAAGACCGACATACCTTATGAACCTTGAGTCTAGGCGCTCCCCCAACGCGAGTGAGGATTGCCATGTTGGAAGGCTTTTTAATCTCTTCTGACAATGACATTGAGTTGAAGCCTCAGAATGGGGGGAGTCTGCTGCTGTTTCTCTCCAGGCTTCTCTGCATTTGCTGAAAAATACTCTAGGCCTGGAAAGTGTGATGCTGAGGGAGCTGGAGTGTGCTGGGATGGGGAAAGGGAATCAGAAGGGAAGCCAGAGTTTAGGAAGGGGGGACCTGGTAGGCAACCAGCTCCTTATCTTCCAGCTTGAAGACAAAGCTCACATTGACCCCACCACCACCACCAGAGCTCCCCCCTCTGGTGAGGTCACTTGCCTGAGCCCAAGTCTTAAGAGTGGAAGGGGGGTAGTGCTGAGGACAGGGTGTCTGGGGACAGGGTGGGGCAGCCCCCTCCTCCTAGATAGAATCGCCTCATTGTGGGCTGGACTGTGGCCCCAGGCCTTGCCCCCACCCTCTGCCCCCATCCCACCCTCAGTAGACACAATAGGGGCTGTGTACTAGCCCCAAAGAGATATTTATTCCGGGATCTAGAGAGAGGCAGGATGGGGGTAGAAAATTAGTGCCCTGGTTGGCAGGGGGGAGGGGGAAGAGGTGAGGGGAACCACGTCGTGGTCCTTTCCTAAAACTTCTTTGTAGGGAGGGGGAAAAAAACCTACACCCTCCTTGATTAACCTCTTAGTACCCAAAGTAGTACCTGAAAGAGACACAGAGGAGGTCCTGGTGGAAAAAGGAAACGTTTCACCTTCTTGTTCAGGGGAATAGTGAGGGGATTCTGAGAAAAGAGGAAGTTCAGGCTCTCGGTCCCACATGGGCCTTTGTGTCTGTCTGTAGGGGTGAGGGTTGGAGGCAGCTGCCTTCTGATGCTATTGAATGTTACTGGAAGAGGGTGACCAAAGCGGTGGTCCTGGAAACTTGTGTCCAGCCCTCTGCCCCTCTTACTTCCGCTTTGAACAGTGTGTCCTGGGACTCTGAATGGGCTGAGTGTGACTGGTGATGCCGAGAACCAATACCAGACGCTGCAAAAGCTCTATGAGAGGTGTGAGGTGGTGATGGGGAACCTGGAGATTGTGCTCACAGGACACAATGCTGACCTCTCCTTCCTGCAGGTTAGAGGGCCCAACCCCCTTCCTCAACCTGTTCCCCCTTATCCTCCCTGCAGAAGCCTCCTTCCCTTCCTCGGGGCTACCCTCTGCTGGAGTTCAGCATTCCTAAGACTCCATAGTTCCTAAGATCCAAACCTATGTGTTTATGGGACAATGACTGGAATCTGGGACTATGGTCTGGTCGCTGTAGCCAAGGATAGAGAGGGGCTGGCCATGAGAAGGGGGCAGGGGCGGGGTGATGTTCCACACCAGGAACTAATGTAGAGAGACGTTGAGGGCTGAGAGGAGGCTGGGAGATGAGAAAGGGACTGTGCAAGGATTCTCTAGCATGAGGAGCTCTGAGAAGGACAGAGTAGAAGGCTGGAATTCCTCCATCATTGCTGCTGCCTGTCTTCACTTGCAGAAGGGACACAGTAGTGTGACACTGTCTACTCTACTGCAAAGTAGGAATTAGAAGAATTAGAGGAGTTAAGGATTCCTCAATGCCTTAGGGAGGGAGAGGGAGTAAGACTTTTTCCCCTGCTGTTCCTCTCACTGACATGATCTCCTCCATCACAGTGGATCCGAGAAGTGACCGGCTATGTCCTCGTGGCCATGAATGAGTTCTCTACACTGCCACTGCCCAACCTCCGGGTGGTGCGGGGCACTCAGGCCTACGATGGGAAGTTCGCCGTCTTTGTCATGTTGAACTATAACACCAACTCCAGCCATGCGCTGCGCGAGCTCCGCTTTACTCAGCTCACTGGTCAGTTCCTGATGCTTCTTTCTGGCCTTGCCCCTCAGCCAGCCTGCTGACAGGCACCTCCTTGATGATGTCCCAAGACTGCTCACTCTCAGTGTCCCTTTCAAGATGCCCACCACTTTGACCATTGTGGTCTAAAGGTCCACTACTGAAATAACACAGGGCCCCAGGAGGGAGCTGGGGCTTCTGCCCCAGCGGGAGGGTTCTTGTGTCCTGGTGGGGCTGGAATTAGAGCTGGATCTGTTACCCATTCCTCTAACTTCAAAGTACAGTGTACCTTGATGTCCCTTCTCCCTGAGAATGGGAATCCTACCGCCTCCTCCCTCACAGTTCTCCACAAGCTGAAGGAATATATAGGGGTTAAATGCCACCTGGCCACCTTCTACTTCTCCCTGTCCCAGTCAGTTGGAAAACAGACTGGTAGGGTGGTGGGGGTGAGTCAGGGATCTTCTCTCTTTCTTTCCCTTCCCCTCCCCCACTGGCCAAACCGGATCTGGACAGGTGTCTGAGGAGGCGGGAGTTTCTTTTGGCTTGGCTCCTCCTGTATTACGAGGAGAGCTTTCTCTGCAGTTTGGATTTAACTGGACGTACCCGTCAGCCCGTTTCCCCTGCTCCTGGGTCTCGGGTGTCCATTTGGACTGGTGGGAAGGTAGGGAGGAGGAGGTCTGCCGTAGCCCTTAACCCTGTCACTTCTCTTCCCTACCTCAGAGATTCTGTCAGGGGGCGTTTATATTGAGAAGAACGATAAACTCTGTCACATGGACACAATTGACTGGAGGGACATCGTGAGGGACCCAGATGCCGAGATAGTGGTGAAGGACAATGGCAGGAGCTGTGAGTGGCCATGATCCAGACTGTTCCCCCTGCCCCCACCTTTCCCATCATCCTTGTATTCCTAATTGAATCAGCTCTCCACTGAACAAACACCTCAGGCCCTAGACCCAGGGAGCCCGCCAGGAGGGAGCAGGTCAATCCCCTAGAATCTAAACCGCAGAAGCAGTGTGTCGAGAAAAGCGGCAAAAGATCTCTGTGTACCAAGTGGGGAAGCCAGATCTTTGAATTCCACATCCATTTCTCTTTCCATGATGACATACTCCTTTCTTCTTGGAACCTCCCTACCCCTGACTACAGTCTGCTGCTCTCTATCCACTCGCATGTACTTATTCTTACTGGGTTCAGTTTGCCAAGGAGGTGCCAAGTTCCTGGGTGGGACTGGGGCTGAGCTTGGCATTTCCCCTGGACCCTCCCTTGAGCCACCCTGTGGGTGGCGTGGAGGCGTGGCTCCACCCCTTGTTGACAGGTTCACTTGAGCCCAGCCCTGCCCTGCAAGGGTGAGGAGGGACACTGCTCTGGCTCTTCGCTTCCCAGGACTAGGGTGCCTGTGTGCTGACATCATACCCTGTTGATTCCAGCAAGCCTTTCTTAGCCCTGACAGTCTCTTGTGTTGCTTTCCTTCCCAACCAGGTCCCCCCTGTCATGAGGTCTGCAAGGGGCGATGCTGGGGTCCTGGACCAGAAGACTGCCAGACACGTGGGTTTACTTTCCTCACAAAACTTCAAATGCACACACTTGCATATCCCTGCCTCCCCCAGCCTTTGTCAACACTGGGGTAGGGTTGAGCTTAGACGGCAAGAGGGTGAGCAGTGGCCTCAGAATACAGTCCTAAGAGCCCTGACAACTGTGCTTTCTCTTCTTCCATAGTGACCAAGACCATCTGTGCCCCTCAGTGTAATGGCCACTGCTTTGGGCCCAACCCCAACCAGTGTTGCCATGATGAGTGTGCAGGGGGCTGTTCAGGCCCTCAGGACACAGACTGCTTTGTACGTACTATTGCCACCATTTACCTGGGTTCTGGGGGATGTGGGCTTTGGGGAGGAAGTCGGGGTACATATGTAACATGAGTTTTATGAGCCTCCCATGTTCCTAGGCCTGCCGACTCTTCAATGACAGTGGAGCCTGTGTACGCCAGTGTCCACAGCCTCTTGTCTACAACAAGCTAACTTTCCAGCTAGAACCCAATCCTCACACCAAGTATCAGTATGGAGGAGTTTGTGTGGCCAGCTGTCCCCGTAAGTGTCTGAAGGGAAGGAACAATGGTAGTGGAACCAGGATTTTAGACAAAATTTTAGGAGGCAAAAGGGATAAAGTTGACTGGTAAATAGAGAACGTAGAAGACAAATGGTTGTGATCATCTAACCACCCCCAATGAATGACCCATATGTCCTGTCCCCCATCTGTTTCCCCAGGACTTCCAGCAGTTTCTCCTGGTTCTGCTCCTTGGAGCAACAAAGAGCACAGGGCCTTTCTAATCCATAGGACAGCATTTGAGGAACCTTGGGTGGTGGATTGGGGCAAATCCAGTGCAGAGCAGGAGGGAGCAAGGTTTGGTTGGCAGTTGGTAGTGTCCCTCTCGCATCACTAATGGTGCCCTCCTCTTTCCTAGACAACTTTGTGGTGGATCAGACATCTTGTGTCAGGGCCTGTCCTCCTGACAAGATGGAGGTAGATAAAAATGGACTCAAGATGTGTGAACCTTGTGGGGGGCTGTGCCCCAAAGGTGAGTAGGAGAAGCTAAGGAGTTTGTGGAGAGACAGCCTTTCCCCTGAGACTACTCAGCACCCAACCCCTGACCCCCACTGAGCCTCGTTTTTGTTTGCAGCCTGTGAGGGGACAGGCTCTGGGAGCCGCTTCCAGACTGTGGACTCTAGCAACATTGATGGATTTGTGAACTGCACCAAGATCCTGGGCAACCTAGACTTTCTTATCACCGGCCTCAATGGGTTAGAGATTCTTCTTTCCCCCTCTGGTCCCCCATCCCATCCATCCCTGTACAGTTCATTTCACTGGCTCAACCCTTCTCATATGTGGAGCTGATTAGGAATCTAAATCATGAAATCTTAGAGCTCACAAAGGACCTAACAGCGCTTAACTCAACCTTCCACCCAGGGCTTGAATCCCAAGACATCCCTAAGCAATCCAGCATCTAGCTGAGTGGCAAGGGACAGGGACATTGTGTCCTCCTTCTTAAAGTTTTCTAAAAGTTCTTCCTTAAATTTAGATAAAAATCTACCTTCCCATGATTTCCAGTGACTTCTCCTAGTTCTGCTCCTTGGAGTGGAGTCATAAAGAACAAAGGGACTTTCTACTACACAGGACAGTGCTTAAACTGTGTGTGTGTGTGTGTGTGTGTGTGTGTGTGTGTGTGTGTGTGTGTGTGTG